>NW_024037994.1:0-297342 GCF_016077235.1 Cyprinodon tularosa | reverse complement strand
AAAAAAACAAACATTGTTTTATTCAGTTTAGTTAACAGCCGTTCACAGCAAATGTTACTTTACATTCAGCCCAACTGATCCCAAATGTCAGAAAGTTCACTTTATTATTCAGATTGGTTAAAAAGTTCCTCTATCTAAACCATATCAAGCATGCATGAAGCGAAAGTGGAGAGGAAAACATCTGCTTTAACATGGAGGAAACCTCAATTCATATAGATGAAATCTGCCTTATGAGGTTCATAAAGCTATTTCCAAATTATCTAACAATAAAGCCACTGGGCTGGATGGAGTCTCAGCTGAACATTTAAAGTATGCAAATGCAAGGCTAGCTCCTCTACTTTCCATTTGTTTCACATCGTTTTTTATTCATGGGCTTTTACCTGACTCTATTTTAAGTGTCCTGTTAGTACCCGTCATTAAAGACAAAACTGGAAACATTGGCAATTCTGATAATTACCGTCCGATAGCGCTGGCCAGCATAGTTTCAAAAATTATTGAATCAATCCTGCTGGACAGGATTTTAGAGGTTATCAAGTCTACAGATAACCAGTTTGGTTTCAAGGCTAGGCTGGGCACAGATATGTGTATATATGCTCTAAAAGAGATTACTTATAAATATAATAAAGCAGAACTCTTCAGTGTTTATGTGTTTCCTGGATGCATCAAAAGCATTTGATAGGTTAAACCACAGAAAACTATTCACAAAACTGACACAAAAAGGAGTACCAGAGTATATTGTTCGTATTTTGAAGTATGGTATACTCAGCAAACACTGCAGATTAAATGGGGGGAATGTGTCTCTGCTCCATTCAAAGTTAGTAATGGGGTAGGCAGGGTGGGATTTTGTCCCCAGTTCTCTTTAACTTGTATCTGGATGAACTGTCACACAAGTTGAGAGCTTGTCACACTGGTTGTGTGGCTGGTGACTCGGTACTTAATCACCTGATGTAATGCAGATGATTTAGTAATATTTAGCCCTGAGTACTGCTGGGTTACAGCAACTACTAAACATCTGCTCTGAGTATGGTCTGGAACACGACATAAAGTACAATCCATCTAAAAGTGTGATCATGATCTGTAGGAGTAAGGAAGATAAATCTACTGAGTTTCCAGATTTTTTGCTGTCAAATACTGTTGCTGGGCGTAACAAATAAAACCAAGTATCTTGGGCACTCATCACAGAAAATCTGTCAGACGATGAAGATATTTGCAGACAGCGTAGATTGTTGTATGCTCAAGCTAATACCCTTGCACGTAAATTCGGTTCATGTACTGATAAAGTCAAAGTGGAACTGTTTAATGCATATTGTACTCTCTGTACACTGCTCACCTGTGGACTACCTATAGAAAAGTCAACCTGCAAAGGCTGCAGGTGGCCTATAATGATGCTATGCGGTTACTTTTGAAACGTCCAAGATGGTCCAGTGCAAGTGAGATGTTTGTCACAGCAAGAGTTAATACCCTACAAGCTGTTCTACGAAAGTTAATGTATAAGTTTATTTGTAGGTTAAATGCACCTGAAAACGATATTATTTTGTCACTCACTGATACCACACGTAGTGCAATCCGATATCAGTCTAAGCTGTTGAGACACTGGTATTCCTGTCTTCTTAAAGATCCTATTTAATCGATAATGGTACTTGTATTGTTGTTTTATCATTAACTATTTTTTATTTATTTTATTTTTATGTATGTATTTATTGGATCATGAGTCCGGAATAAAGTTTATCTATCTATCTAATCTATCTATCTATCTATCTATCTATCTATCTATCTATCTATCTATCTATCTATCTATCCTATCTATCTATCTATTATCTATCTATCTATCAATTCAGTTTATTTCTATAGCGCCAATTCACAACACGTCATTTCAAGGCACTTTACAGTTAACCAGATCATACAGTCCAATTCATTCAAAGTTTTCTATCTAAGGAAAACCAGTTCGAAGGCATCCATCACACTAAGCATGCTTGTAGCGACAGTGGAGAGGAAAAACTCCCTTTTATCAGGAAGAAACCTCCAGCAGAACCAGGCTCAGTGTGAGCGGGCCATCTGCTATGGTTAAACTGGGGGTTCATGTTTGGACTTAAATGTCCATATTATGCAAAATTCACAATATAAAACATTTTGTATCAGTCATATATGTCCTGAAATCTGTGGATGAGGTTCACAAATAGAAAAAAAATAAACAACAACAAAAAAACTTCACCTCTATCATTGAATTTCTCTGTCTTTTAGTTAATGTGTGCTTAAAAAGGCCTTCCCCAATGATGTCATGAGAGGGAAATAAGCTGCCCTGAGCGTTTGTAGCCTTTATCTAACGTATTATTCCACGCTCCTAGGCTATCTTTACCAACTCTGACTGGTTGTCATGGTTGCGGGTTGTTTGGGCGGAGCCTTTTGGAGGATGGGGCGCAGAAAGCCAAAACAGCTCATCTGAATAAGCTAGTGATGGGAAAATGATTCAACACATTACCAAACTGCTACTGTGGATAGTGTCTCACTGAATACTGCCACCCTGCTGGACCTTTAAAATCACTACAGCCAGCCTGTTTGACAGACTAAACTGACTGATTAGAGGAACTATAATATGATTGTATTGTTGTTATTATTGCTGTTGTATGTTATATTGTATTATTTCATATCTTCATTAAAATTGAGGATATCTTTGAGTTTTTTTTGAAGCAGTCCATCAATAATGTGAACATATATTGTAATTGGAACATTGTAGTGATTAAATGAATCAGAGTGTTTGTAGATTAGGATGAATTAATTAATAAGAAAAAAAAAATAAGTAGAGTAAGAACAGGAAACTAAGAGTCAATTTAAATTCAGATAAGTTTGAATTATAACTGAGAGGAACAGGATGACAGAACGAGAACATTTAAACAAATGAGATCAAAATGGTCACGCAGGCCTGAAACCTTTCCTTTAGCCCTTGTTGCTCCATCACTTCTCAATAAAATTGATGATAGCAGCAAAAGAGAAGAATATGTTAGTGAACAGATGCGCTGCTGCGCGGTCACATGACTTTCTTGGAAAAGTACGCAACCGACAGCTTTTGCTGTTTAAAAGTAGTCGGATAGCTGGGACCACAATAAAACCATGATCAGAGGCCTCATTTTTTTTATATTTTCCAATATTGGTTAGAGGCTAAGACTTTAAAACGAAGCGATATAGAGATATAAAGGAACGAAACCAGTTCTATTAAGACTTCAATCTTTTTTATTTCCTCCCAGGAAGGTCGCTGGTTCTACGGACCATCTGTGACGCTGGTGGACACGTTCTGAGGACACTCATGAAGAAATCAGTTAAAAGGAATCGAGGGAAGCCTGAAGAGGAGTGTGTGAAGAAGAAGTATGCTGATAAGCCAGAGGTGAGAAGCTGCAGATCCTCAAAAGGGACACAGAGAACTGCTGAACGCTTTGAAGAGACAACTTCCTGTTCTCTTCAGGCCAGGTGAAGAGTTCCATCCAGAAGGTTTGCAGAACGCGTCTCGACCTCCACCTAGACCTGCAGTGCTGTTCCCACGTCAGATCTGGTGCTTGCTGGGAATCATCGTGGAGAAACTGAACGTTCAAACAGGATCTTTTTGGACGCCTTGACAAGCTGGCTCCAAAGTAAGAGTCGCTAATAATGCTGGAAATGTGCAGTTTATCTCTCATTCCTGACAGAAGCCTGGCGTGTTCTGATCACAGGTGGGAACAAACATCAATTTCTACTTTGATTGATGTTTGTGTCTCGACCCAGCAGGGACCGATAACATGAGCTAGGGACACAGAAAGCAGCTGCTTCTGCTTATGATGACACTATAAACCTGCTCTGTAGTCAGTTATACACCAAAACAAGCATGTGTTTAGTGGAAGAAACATTTATGTTTTGGTTTGTTAAGGAATAGTACACCCAAAACATGATTAGCCTTCATTTTCTACTCACCCCATGTCTGACACAAACACATGGAGTACTTTTTTGGTATATCAAATGCATCTGAGATCTGGGAGGCTTCTTGCTGTCTGCTGACATTCAAATAATGGAAGGTCTATGGCGCCCGAGGCAGAAAGGTCCAATAAAAGTCCACAAAATAGTAGTCAATATCTCCCATACTGCTCGTCCAATGTAATCCAAGTGTCCTGAAGTGGGGTAGCATCCAGAATTTACTCGGAAACAAAAGTCATTTAGAATGTTTTTAGAGCATTAAACAGTAGTGTATAGGTTTACTGAAAGCCGCGCACATGCGCGCTCACGACGCTACGGAAGCGGCAGGACCAAACCAGATGAAAGTGCGCATTCTTAGCGTCTGCTCTGCCGATAATGCAAGCGGTTTAGAAGAAGAAATGTGCTGTTTACCTGTGCAAAAGAAAGAAACAACGAAAGAAAAATGTACTGAGGACTCAGTGTTGAGAAAAGAGCATGAGTTCTATGACGAGCTGAATGCGCTGATTTAGGTCTGCCAGCTTCCGTAGCGTCCTGAAACACGCATGTGCGAGCTTTCAGGAAAATCCTAAGACACTACTGTTTATGCTCTAAAAACTTCTTAATGACTTCGTTTTGTGTAAATCTGGATGCTACCCACTCAGGGACAATTGGAATAGATTGTACGAAGCAGTATGGAGGAATATGCACGTTTTTTGTGGACTTTTATGGACCTTTCTGACTCGGGCGCCATGGACCTCCTTTATTTGAATGTCAGCAGACAGCAAGAAAGCCTCCCAGATCTCCAGATGCATTTGAGATATCAATAAAGTACTCCAGAGGTTGTTCAGCATGGGGGTGTGAGTAGATAATGAAGGCTAATCATTGTTTTGGGGTTACTATTCCTTTAAGGAGGTAAATAAGGAAGCAGGATTAGGAAGTGTCCATGGTTGGGATCTGTCCGATTGCATTTGAAACTAACACAGAAAATGATACAAATGCACAAATATTTATAAAGAAACAATGACGCATGATTGGATAATTAAAAAAAGTAAAAACTAGGCTGACAGAGACTAATATGATCAGGAGGTTACAGACTAATGAACTAAAGTTTTATCTTGTTCTGCTAGGTTGACACGATACTTAACTTTTTCAACTCGATACCGATACTAGCGAAAATATTCGATTGCTCGATACCATTTTCGATACCAAACAAAAGACTCCAAAATTTACAGAATTATTGCTCATTAATAAATAAAATCCAATAAAATAAAATAAATACAATAACAATAATTAAACAATATTTTGAGGGTTGTATGCTGGCACATATTTAACAAGCTGATAAAAAATTATAAAACTTTAAAATTATTGTTCCTTCCTTGGATATGCTTTGCACACATAAACAATTGACACTAGGCCAAAACCGGGGTTAAGGAAACAAAAAAAAATTCTCAGCAAGCTGCAACTCTTACAAAAAAAAGTTTGTGAAACTGGAAAAGTGCAGAGAATTATTGAATAACAACATGTGTGCAGAAAGTGCATTTTCCTCTATTCTGCACTTTAGATGAATGACTGCTTAGGTGCCACTGGGATGGTAGCACTGTATCGATACTTTTGGATAACGAGTATTGTATCGGGATACAACATTTCAGTATCGAAACTTTTTTGTTGAGTATCGATATTTTGACAACCCTAGTTCCTGCTCTCACCTGCTTCCACCTTCAGGCTTAAAGGCTAAAATGTTGCTCAGTTTTTTTCTTTTCAAGGTGTCTGTTTGCAATTCCAACTGCATCGGAGCTCTGCTTTCTCATGAACCGAGTGAGGACAAACTATGGCAAGATTACTATACCTAAGTATTGTTAATAATGTTTTTTTTTGGATCTTCTGCATAGAAGCTGTTTTGACAGAAACAAATACTTTTTTCAAAGGTCAGAGTCTGTAGAAAATCAAGGTCCTTGTAAAACCCGAACCCAGTTTTTATCTGATTGAACTTTAGTTCACAGACATGAAATTACTTGGATTGTTGAGAGTCGAAGGTTGTTTAATCTATTAGATTATGGATTTCTGGGTTTCATCTGCATTAAAATGTAATTCCAATTCTTTATTTTTGAAAAAGGGCAAAGGAAAGAGGAGGGGGCCTTAAAAACAGAGCCCTGTGGGAACCACCCTCCAGGAGGGCTTTACCTCCGTCAGCTAATAGGAGACGATGGGTTTATGGAACATTAGATATTACCAAAAACTCTCTCGTCTCCGTTAGAACTGCTGAGGTTTTGTTTTCAAAGCGATCTGTTTCCCGTGCAGACCACTCCATTTCGCCGTGCACAGTCCTCTCTGCCCATCACTGACATCGACAGCTCCACAGCAGGCAGGACCGCTTCGGGGGCCTAACTTCTTTCACCCGTCCCCCATGATGAAGCTGGTAGAGGTGGGTCACACCGTGCAACCATTCTTTTTAGTCCAGAAACCAAACGGGATCAGATAAGAGCCAAACCAAAATACAGTCTGAAAAGACTAGAACTATTTTCTTTTCCTTGTTTTATCGGAAGTCAAAGAAGTACGTTTATGCTTTGTAGTCTCTGCAGGTATGTGAATACTGTACATCTTTAACACAAAGTTTCCGCGGGTCATTAAAAATCTTAAAAGTAATTAAATTATTATTATTTTTTTTATTAAGCCTTATTGGCATTTAAAATACTAAATGTGATTTCTTGACATTTAAAAGGCTTTATTTAAAAAAAAGTTTTCTAAAAACAATTTGGTCAGATAAATTAATGTCGCGTTCTATAGCGTGGAAACTGCTTGGGTTGATCGTAAAGCCGTCATTCGGAAAAGAAGCGGAGGAAGGAGGAAAAAGCCTGGGAGAAACGGGACTAATTGGATTAATCAGAATTGCGAATAATTAGTTTATTGAACGGAATTGGCAACTAAAGTTAGTAATTGCTTAATCATTACCCGAACAGGCTTAGCTATCAGTTCTATAGAGCGAAATCTATAAAGACATTGTTAGAAAAAAGTATAAACAATAGGGATGGACGGTTTAGAAAACTGTCTGAAACCGTTCGGTTTCGACGGTCTCGGTTCGATTAGCGTGTGTTTAGTTCGGTTCATGCGCTGTGCTCCTTATTCTACATTGGCGAAGAGTTTTACACTCCAGAGCAGAAAGGTGGCGGGGTCTGCGACCAAAGCCATTACCATTAGTAATTCAAGAAGAGAAGAAGCGAAGCAGCGTAGCGGGGTTGTTAATACTAAAATTGAAACTGCGAGCGGGCGGTCGGGGAGGGAGGATAATAGGGATGAGTGGAAAAGTCGGGTCGGGCGTAGGAGGGGGGGGCGGGGGGAGAGGGGGGTGGGTGATGGAGCAGGAGGCGCGCGTGTAGGTGCATCTTGCGTCTTGATATGTCTTTCTGCGGTTATCGGGTGTGTTTTTGTCCACCCGGACGGGGGTGGGGGGCCCGCGGGAGTAAGTGATGTGTTTTCTGGAAATGGCGGTATTTTTTTTAAAACTCACAAACGCGCACAGCCGCGCGGGGGGTGGGGAGGAGGGGAGTCCCCCAACTAATGGTAGTCTAAGGCGCGGTCGTTGGGATTCCACCTTTTTTTTTGTCTCTGTTTTTTTCTCTCTTTGTTATGTTTTTGCTTTTTCTGTTTTGGTTTTTGTGCTACTTTTGTTCGGGTTTTTCTTTTCGTTCCTACGGGAGAGAATCACCAGGTGACACACCCACTGAGTCACCCAGTCGATTTCCGTGGAAAATGCTCCCGAGTCCTGGAGTTTACTCTGTTGTTTCGGTTATTTTTTTGTGGGGATATTCTGCTGCCAAGGACCTGTAATCATTTGAAGTAAGTCTTTTTGTAGTCATGTAAATTGTGCAAGTTCTACTTTCCAATCCTGGGACGTGGGTTGGTAGCAGGTCGCTGGAAACATCCGTCCAGTTCTTGGAGCTTCATATGGAGAGAAACCACTCTGGTTGTATTGGTTTAATAGAGACATTTCGGAACAGACATCAAAGCAATAGGCAAGCTAATCTACACATAATATTTAATTTGGTATACTGTGCCTCATACTTTGTAGCCCAATTTTGTTTAATAGGTTTGGTTTAATCTCTCAACACTTACCCTAGCCGTGAGATGGGGGGAAAAAAATCAGATGTATCATAATGGCTACCGATTATGGATTGCTTCAACTCTCCGAGCATCTGCTCCACCTTCTTCTATGGCCAGATCTTACATCGGTTGGTTGGACCTGAGTAAAATGAGCTGTGACGACCGTTTGTTCTGGATGTCTTTACCTTCCTCTGGGAATCCCATGGGTTCGGATGTAATTGATTGATCAGGGACACTTTCTTATAACAGTTTTAATTTCCTCCTTTTTTTGCTGGGCCTCGCCTCTGGCCAGCCCAGTGCAGGGGAGTATGCCTGCAAAACACACATTAACTACATACCTGTATCCTCTAACGGGCGTTCTATCAGGTCTGTAAAATCAATATAATCTTCCTTACCTGTTGTTGTAGTGGCAAGGGAAATGTCCCCTTGGTGTGTCTGGATAGTTGGTTTTGCTATTGTTGTTGTCCACAAAATTTCACATTTTCGTCACACTGGATCCTTGGAGATCGGGATGTTACTGCGCGATGTACCACTCCCGTGGGGAAGAACAGGAGCATCCGCTGCAGAAGAATGGATGCCACCAGTGACTCTAGGTTTTTTATAAGCACTTGTGTAACGCCCATGCCATGTCCATGTCCTATGAGCTTCCGTGAAGAACCTGGCATTCTCACTTAAAATAAGGAGGGTAAGAATTACTTTTGTTCCATTTCTCGGTTCCCAAGCGCAGAGACGCGTCCCTCGATCAGGCAGACGGCAACTATTGCATTCCCAGAACTTGATCCGTGTTCTTCAGGTTTTGACACGCTTTTCTGATGAGAAATAATTTTCTCCAGGTAAATGTTTGTTCCATCTGCTTCATTTCAGTACTTACCATTTAAAAAGAGCTCTGGAAGGTATCAGCTGCCCTTTTTACGCGGCCTCATCCCAAGCAAGCACTTTATAGGTCTGCTGTATGCGGGGCCGCTATTCGTGCTACTTTTGATTTGTGTTGTCAACTGACGATGACCTACGGCGGATGTGACCGTTGGCTCTGGTGATCTTGATGTCCCTTGCATTTAATCACCAGGCAACTAATGATTGAAAGGAAGGACAGCAGTAATAGGCTCAGCGCCCAATTGTTTTATTTTTTCCGGATTTCATTTGTTTCAAGTTTCATGAAGATGTTTGTTTTATGGGTTTTGTGTGCTGCTGTTATAAATCCTGCATCCTAAAGACACTGAGGAAGTTCCCGTGTTCAGGGCATGCAAGACAAAACACATAGGGTGAGCAAGCAGATTTGTGCGCAACAACAGCGGATTTGTTTGTTTATTTCACTGTTATAGGCTAAATTCACCCACGCCTCGTCAAACATACTCTTAAGGTTAAATTATCAGGGCGCCTCAACCAGCTGCTTTTCACTAGATACTGCGCCCCTGTCTCTGATATCCCTGTCTGAAGTTTGGGCAACCTGTTCAACCCTTATTGCTCTGACCGTTCTTGAAAACTTGACAGATAACACTCACCTGGCCCACATCATGTTCCACTACAGGCATCATGGCCCGGCTCCTCAATTTCCGTCACTGTCGTAAATGTTTTAAAAGAACAAGCAACAATCTGGCCTGTAGAAACTAATTTCTCACTTTTACCTCCCTTAACAGGAGACTAGCTTGCTGTATCAGCGGTATAAGGTCTATAATTTTTTTCGTTCACCTCTAGATTGTACTAACGCCGTCACAGGCTATGTTTGGACTGTCTTCTCTTGCATCCACTGGCAGGCCCACTATGTCACTTCCGTTATGCTACAAAAGTTTTCACCATTAGGTTGTTTTTGATTCCAGGAATTTTGGCTCAATTTTTTGTTGTACTCAATGTTTGTCAATGTGAATGTTTGTGAATTCAATGGCATGGCTTACCACACTGTGTGTGATGTCATAAATCCCGCCAATGGTTGGTACCATCACTATGTGTGCTGTTTTTGAATCATTTTTTCCTACACCTGCTGCACTGTTCTACTGTGACTATGCAGGATGCCTCTTCTCCATGGATCTAACATTGGCACTGACATTTTGGAGAATTCTCTCTCACCCCCTTTTTTTTTGACAACTAGAACTGCATTAACTGTCAGCTCTGTTACAGAAACATCCAAACTAGAACTTTGAAGTTTAGTCAGGAATGGGCCAACCTGCCTACTGACAGCAGCACATATGTCGTTTTTTCGGTTTTTGAGTTCCTCAGTATCAGAGAATATGGGGAGGTGTGGAATTGCAGTCTTATTTCTGCCTCCATGTCCTAATTGAGAGGCGGATGCGGAGTTGAGGCAATTACGAATCCCATGCTCTTCTGACTAAGACACGCCCGATAAGTGGTCAGTCAGTCCAGTTAATAGTGAGGAATGTAATTCCTCTATATCCAAGCGAAGAAGGTCAGTCCAAGAAAAGGACTACATCTCTTCACAAGGTGACCATGTTTGGGGGCGGTGAATTTCTCAAAATCGCCAGATTTATGACTGGGAGACATATCTGAGTGCTGTTCCCCAGTGATAATTGCTGCCAGTTCGGGATCATTTTACCTTCCCAAAAAAAGGGGAAAAACTTGTTTCCTTGCAATTTGCAATTTAGATATTTGTGACTTTTAAAACCCCTGGCGAGGCGAGATGTGACAACAGTCGTGTCGGTGGCTTTCAACCACAAGACTCCAACGTTTGTGCTGCCCAGCATGAGGGTTCATCAACATACTGAAATTCAAGGTCCACCCCTCTGGGTAAACACACAGCCTGGATAACTGCTGTTCTCAGAAATCTGATTAAAAAGCAACCCGGGGAGAGAGCGAAAACCCCTGTGATGGCAGGACACGTATCTATCTCAGCTGCTGACCTCTGTAGAGTTGTGAAAGAAAACACATCTCTACATTCCTCAGCCAACGGGAGACAAAAGGAAAGCGGGTTAGCAATGACCACACATGAGAACCAAGTTTTGAGAGGGATTTTCAAGGTTAGTGTAGTTGGCAACATGGGGGGATTAGGCACGAGGCACGGTGAGGGGTCAATAAAAACAGAATTAATCGCCCTATAGATCATGTGCCATGCGGCGTTATTTACCTGATCACCTTCTTTTTCCACAGGGTAAATTTAGGAGTGCTGTTCCAGGAGTGAGGTGGAAGAAGAGTTCTAGCACACCTGCCTCTTTTTTTTAAAATACCCCTAATAGTTTCTGCGATCCCCTCCTCTGCCGCCCGCCCTCTGTGAGGGGGGAATACTTCGATTAAATGTGATGTCCTCCAAATAGGGAGGACCCGGTTGTATAAATCAATAAGGTGACAGGGGTGTGTGACATCAACCTAAGTCCCACATCAGTGGGACCTGATAGCCCACAAACACTCCGGCTAAAAGGAAGCACAACATTGACGCCAGCAGTTGGATGCGAGATATTCACGATCAACTCCCTGCCATGGGTGGCTCCTAGGAAGCTTGAATACATGATTCCAAAAGATACAGGATGTCCACAGAGCCCGCACTTTTCTTATTTTGATACGCATACTTCGCGCTGTGTTATAGTAGAAAGGAGAGAAGGAGAGTCCAGCGCAAGCAAAGCAGTCATTCTGCCAGTGGCAACTGAAACTGCAAAGTGAGCGTAAACATTTTACCACGCCCGCGCCCGCCCCACAATTCCCCCATGGCCTGATGGCCGGGAGGATGCAGAGCCAAAAGAGTAAATATGTGGAGAACTGCACTCATCATAGCATCTTATAACCAAAGCACAACTGATCCTGAAAGTACGAAAAACCGCATGTCGAATACTCAGGGTTTCCCAGCAAATCACACTCCGGTGCCTACACATATGCGCAGTCACGCCATAATTGTTGTCCTCGTGAAAACACAGTCCAATCGTTTACTGAGCCTCTAAATGTTGCTTAGCTTCAAACTGCTCCTGGAACCATTCAGTCTGGTCTTAAAAGAGTCTTATAAAACTCAGATTAAAGTCTACAATTCATTATTCTTTCTGGATTTTTTTTC
The DNA here is from genome assembly GCF_016077235.1 of Cyprinodon tularosa. Taxonomy (NCBI): domain Eukaryota; kingdom Metazoa; phylum Chordata; class Actinopteri; order Cyprinodontiformes; family Cyprinodontidae; genus Cyprinodon; species Cyprinodon tularosa. Next base: position 285,335 of record NW_024037994.1, on the reverse strand, counting down.
GTTTTTGTGATGGAAAGATAAAGGAGTTCGGCTCCATGACGGCTGCAAGTTGCCATATGAGGCGAGATCCCCATTTCACAGGCTTTTCAAAAAGCAGAAAATAAACAGTGACAGAAAGATTCCAGCTATGTGTTGACATGTCGGTGTCTCTGGACTTGGTTAAAAGACCCCCTGTATTGTTCAGCCAGAAAGCTCCTGCGATTGCTGAGAACCAGGCATCGGCGAAGATCCATCCAGGAAAAGTGACAAGTAGTCCATCAGGTCCGCACAAAAAAATAGTTGGCCCCCTGAGCAGATGCAAACGGTTGATCAATGCTCTCCCTAATAAGTTTCGAGACAGGCATGGTGTATTGAAAGGCGGGAACAAAACAAAAGGATGAAGTTGTAACTTTTTGTCATCTGCTCCAGAAAAATGTTGTAGTAATACGGACCCTGTGGGAGTATAGGATCAGAGTTTGTTTTCACACCCAGAAAAACCAAAACCACTTTTTATTGTCGGATCAGGAAAGGTTTTTTGCCAAAGGAGGCACAACATTCATGGATGGAATATTAGTTGCCCCTGTCCATCCACCGCAAAAAAATCCGAGGCCAATGGGTGTGTATTGATCACATAACGTCACATCAATCTGGGGATCTTGCCATAAACGCTCAACATGATTGCAGGTTTAATCATACTTAAACTCAGGGTCGTGTCGTCACAAAAGTGAAAATATTGTGGACTCCAGTCGGATAGTAACTGGCCAGGATCGTGGTGTGTTGCGGAAGTCATGTGAAGTGCGCTGTAAGTCGAACGTGGATTTTGGGAGGAACCTGTGTCCACCCCTTTAGTAAAAACACTGCAGTTTTCACAAGATATTAAAAAAAAAAATATAAATAAAACGTGGCACGACAATGATCCTGCCCACCCTGTGAATGGGGAAGACAGAAATGTTTTTGTCGCGGATTTCAGATTGGTTTAACATTTGATGACAAGGTTCATCTTCTCTCTTTGTCGAGAGGCGAATGACGTAGCAGTGTGTTTCGGCCGGGGATCAATTGGCGTACCCTCTTGATAAACCGAGTGATAATATTAATTCGATTGATTAATTGAAAATAATAATCGACAGATTGATTGATTAGCAAATTGTCATTTTTTAAATAAAACAGCAAAAATAGTAAAGTATTACAACTGATCAAGCTTAGAGTGGTAGAGGGCAGCTTGTCTGAACCCAGTGACACTCCTTCGCCACATAAAAACACTTGTCTCTGAACGGTGTCCGCCAGAGATGACCCAATCGGATCCAACCACCCCTTGACAGCGCTCTGCACCACAATTCCAGCCCCTTGGAACTGGACTGTGGCAGAAATTGGATGTGAAAACGTGCTCCGCTCCTCCCCTTATGATCTTCCCTCACGCGTCTTCACTCACCCGGGACATAAAACCACAAAGAGATCAAAAAATAGATTTACTCATATTTTTTTCTGGCCAGACTGCATCAGAGCCTCCGTGGAAAGTGCACTGCTTCAACAATGTAAGAGGACCAGGTTGTTGGATGCATATGCGTTAGGACTACCTGCCTTCTACTTAGGGCTAGCCATCTACAATGTAAGAGCTGAGAAAGTGAGAGTGAAGGAGGAAAGTAAGGACAATGTAATGTGTGTCAATAGTTTGCAGCCTGTTGAAGACACATAGCTCATCTTGATCCTGAGTCCTATCCTAGCGTCCTGTCGCGCTATAGAGATGATAGCTGACTTTTGTCTGGATTGCACTTAACTGAGAGCTTTTGCTAGAGAAGGACCTCTTCTGTCTTCAGTACATTGTTTCTTAAAATCCTCACTGCGTCCTTCTCTGCCTCTCTCTTCCGTCAATCGAGAGAGCATAAAAATTATTCCCACTGCAAATTTGCAACAAAATAGCAGAACTCACCTATTTGGCATTGTTTCACAACCGCTTTTCAAAAGCTCCGGGATGTTTTTGCTCTACATCCAAATGGCTAGCGAACAGAGGGTGGGGGTGTGGGCACCATCTCCAAAAACAGCGTGCGATAAATGTTCACTCATTAATTGTATTCTAGCCACCTGTACTGGATGAACCCCAGTTTTGCCGTCTCAGAGATGTCGTTGCAGCTATTATTCCCTGATAAGGCTTTATCCCTGTTAAAAATATTTTGTGGTGTGCTCTTTGGAGTACCCATAAAAATTTGTGGGAAATGTACGACAGAGTGGGAAAAAGAGACACAGGGCGGGAAAACATGTCCATCTCGGGGCCGCACCCCACAGGAGTCAGGAACAGGGATCAGACACTGAATGGTTAGTGGGGGAGGGAAGGTAGAAAGGAGCTTCGTGAGAGGGAGGCAGGAAAGAGCGGCGTGTTGATCGGTTACGAGCTGAGCTTCTGTAGGGTGACAGGACCATTACCAGCAGAGAGAAACATCACCGACTTTCAACCATCACCCGGACAAGATTTGTTGGTTGTTGGCATGAATAGAACTCAAAACACGGACTTTTACTTAAAATAGCTCTGAAATCTCCCAAGCCTAAGGTTAACCCTATCTGTTTAGTGGACATCCAAAACGCATCTGTATATCCATAGGCAGGAAGTAATGTCAGCAACAACCATCACACCATGAAAACGTGGGTAAGCACTTATCTCAAGAAATTAAGGGATGTCTCGCAAGAGAAATCACGCCGAAGAGGAAGAAGAAGGTTATATCTCAGTGGACCCTAGGTCTGTTTGGTTACTGAATAAGGGCAAATAATAACGTGATTAATTGATCAGGCGTCTCAGAATGTCTACCCTGAATTGAGTGTAGCCTTAACTGGTCTGTTTGACTCGATGTGAAGAATTCTCAGATAGAAAAGAAAATCGCACCGCGGCGGTTCCTAAGAACTGCGCGTATACTAGTTTATGTGAGGAGCAAATGGACACGATCTGTTGGATTTGAAGTGAGGCTGGTTTTTTGTCTTCTGGGTCACCAGTGGAACAAGTGTATAAATTTTTAATTTTAGTCTGTTTTCTCATCCAACGGTAGACAACAGAGTATTCAAACACATTTTATTTATACGCTGCCTAGACAGACTCTCCGTTACATTTGATAACAAAAAAAAAACGCGCTCCAGGGGAAAAGAAAAAAGAATCTCACGACCGCAGGTGAGGTGGGCAACCACAAAAACTGAGGGTGTTAGTAATTCACAAGGGAGGGGATTAGCTCCCTACTTCTGCAGATCAATTATAGATTGGTTCCCATCCCATGAACCTAGGGGTGGAGGTAAAACTCACAGCGCCCCCTCACGTGTGGGTTTAAAAGATGACTTGGAGCCTTGCTGTCCCTAGAGGGGGGAAGGGCGTGAGCTTTCCCTCATTGGATTGTTTATATTAAATCTGATTTTTTACCGATGATGTCCTTTTTTTCAAATGCTCATAGAGACGCGTAAACGCTTGTATTACTGTACGCTCAAATCAATACGAAGTAATCCCACCAAGTTTCATATCCATGCCCCCATTGTAATCCACAGGTGCACCGTCCCCCTGTTACGCTGGCCGCCTCTTAGTGTGCAGATGAGGGCTAAGCTTACATTGTTTGAATCTTGAGCCTTATCTTTAGGAAAGTGGGGGCGAAGGGAGTATATGATACTAGGACAGGAAAGTAGGATGGCTCGGGGGCCTTGGTGGTGCCTTGCGTACCAGTGTATGGTTTCGATAGCATAATTCATTGAGGTGGATTTTCTAGTGTTTTCATACTGAGTTTGTTTGTCTCCATACTTTGGCTAAGTCGCTCACAGAAGGACGGGGGTGGCTGCACCGTGGGGGGGCGCACAGGGAAAAAAACTACGACCACCTGCAGTCAGGGGGAGGTTTTTTTCACACGGATGTTAGGACGTTGATGATTGCGATCCCCCGGCCATATGGCAAAGGACTTCCTTCAGAGAAGACTAAAGATCCTTTGGTCATAAAGATGTTTGATACTGGATGCTGAGGAGGCCGCATTTTTATGACGTTATTATAGGTTTCACAGCACCACTTCCTTCAACGAGTGTTTGTAATTGATTTTTTTGAGATGGGGCGGTGTGAAGTATGGGTGGGAGGAGAGGTCACGTGGCGTGGGAGGTGTTGTAGGCACGGTGGTCGTGCAGGGGGTTTTAGAGGGGGGGTGGATATATTGGGACGGGTCATGGGTTTGAGAGCGAGGGCGTGTTGGGAAGAGGATGAGTGTTTGGAGTGTTAGTCCCAGTGTGAGTACCGTCCCCGGCAAGTGGAGATCCGGGACGAGGAGGTGGGGAGGGGGGTGCCCGAGCAGTGGGAGGGGGGTGGGAGGATGTTGATGGGGGAGGGTTAGGAGGTTTGGGGGGTGGGTGGGTTGGTCGGGGGAGGATCGTGCGAGTTTGGAGTGCTGGTGGGGAGTGGTAGCGCCGTGATTGATTGATGGTTGGAGAAGGGAGCTGGAAATGTCTGGGGTTCAGCACGGGCGTGAGTCTCGTGTGTAGTTGGGAGCTCGGGTGCATCCTTTTCCGGTGGCTGGCGCATACCAGAAGACAATCGGGCTGCGATAGATGGGAGCTCACAACAATAATCCCCATTTCATGCACGGGGGCTGATATTACCAATGTGTTTCTGGAGGCCTTGAGGACCGGCTGGAGTTTACATCGCCGGCCCCCGGTGTGTTAGGCATGAGGAGTGGTTCGGGCGTGGTTGAGTTCGTATTAAGTACGAACATCAAAACTGGATACGGTAATCCCGTTGGGTAAAAGGGATTGGTATTATTATGATGGACCCGAGCTTAGGGCGGGTCAGTGGAGCATCAGATGGACTAGTGTAGCTGTTGAAGGGTGATTCGAAGAACACGCCTTGACCGGACGATCATACGCCGAGCGTTGAGAATACATGAGTAACCGTAAATGCATTGATTTGTCTGACGATTAACTTGACGCCCTTTTATAAAGCGTGATGCCGTTTCCCCTGCCAAACCACCAGAAGGTTAGCCCTACAACTGTCTATCCTGTTGCCTCGGCAGCGTTTTCTCTAACTTTTTTAAGTAGTCTTCTTTTCTGTGCCAAAAAGACTAGCTTCATCCTTCTGTATATCGCTCTGAATCCCTTGACAGCTTATAAGCGCTTGTGTTTCTAAGAAAAATATCATTCAAAATCAAACCCAAAGCGTCTTTGTCGCATGTGAAGAAGTTCCATTCTGTTTGCGAACCGCATTTTTCAACTGATTTTCAGATAATCAAACCGCCATTAAGATGAAGCTGTAAGGCCCCTACCACTCCCAAACCACTAGCTTTTGATTGTTGATCATAAAAATACCAAATTAAGTCATCAATTCTGTTCCCACGGTACCTATAACCATAGGAGATTTGAGACCCTCATAACTGCATCTTTTTGCATGCTCAGGTACTGTCCTTTCCTACGTTACAAAATTTAAAAATGCGGCAAAATTAGTAGAAATAAAATATCAAACTGAAAATCAGATCGCACCCAACAAAATTCAGAAGGTCCCTTAAATAATAGAAACTCAAAAACAGCGTTTTCAGAGTTCCAACTCAGCAATCCGTCAACACCAAGACCACAACCCAACACAGAGTCTCGGCAGATTCAGACACCACACACCCTACAGCAGCAGTCTCAAAAAAAATGCCACAAACATAGTAAATACAGACAAAAACCACACAAAAAAACACAGTGTCAGACAAGCGGAAAAAAAAAAAGACAGGAAGAACATAAAATATATATAAATTAAAATTAGGCGCAGGCTAAAAATATATTTGATTATCTGGTGCATTCAATTCAAGTCCCTCACTTCAGACCTGGGGGTCTAAGCATCGAGGCGAAAATTATGGTCTCCTCAATTTTTAAGTTGTTCTCGTTCAATCTATTTCCACCAGTTGACAAAAGGTCTTTTTTTTTCCAGGCTGGAGGAGAGCGATTTAACTTCCCCTTATTAAATCAAATAATTTTCTTAGTCCTTTTTATACTCTAAGGCAACCCGGAACGATTAAGGAGTGCCAAACAAAGGTGATCCAACCTGCTATTAGTCCTTTATTTTCACGAGGATGATACAATCGAGTCCAATTGCAACCAAAATAATTATAATAAGGTTGTCTCACTGAGGCGATGGAAGTCGAAATCTCGGGCATGTGAACTACGAGACCCGAAAGCCCATTGCCTACATTAATACACAGACACCCAAAAATGTCTTTTTTTAGAGGCACAGCGCCTATTGCTCCTCAGGGTTACAAGAGAAATATAAGAATTAAAATGGCTGTTATTTAATTAATCAATTAATTAATTAATCAATCAATTAAAACCTTTTTTTAAAAACCCAGCTATAAGTCAGAGTTAACGTAAAGGCTCTGTTTGAACTAGCCACAGTTCCCTGTAATGTGTATTTATCCAAATCCTTAAACAACCGACTCTTTTAAGAGAGATTCTATCTATTTCTGCAGCTTCTGAATTCTGTGAGGCCGCACACAGCAAATCAGCCCCGGTCCGACCACACGGCGCTTCAGACAACTAAAAAATAATCAAATACGGTCTTACCACACCGAAGCGTCGGGCCGAGACGGATCAATCAGGACCAAACAGCCGCTCGCCGAGACTCCAGAACCGGCACGAGCCCCCAATTTGTTAAGGAAGAAAATATTCTAAATAGTTAACTTTGGAAAAAGGTTGGGTGTTTCTCTTCCTCTCCCAGGTGCGCTCAGCGAGCTGCGTGTGGCCCCCAAGGAAAACCAGCAAGATATGCGAACGTCACAGAATCACAGAATTTAATCCAACAAAAAACAGCTTATGAGTTAACAACAAAACTGCAGAACAACAGAAACATACATTCAGTTACCTGAGGTAGAGAAAAATAGAAAAGAGAGGCAAAGACGCGTCTTTGGAGAGAGCTGGTGCAAAAGCAAAAAAGTGGCAGCTATCTGAATTTTTGCCCCTGTGCCCAAAATTTTATAATGTAGATAAGTCCTTCCCTTTAGTATAAGGTCGTCCAGCTTGACCAATTGGAAGCTACTTTGGACACTCAGAAAAACTAATTTACGGCCGGGCCCCCCACTAGATTCTAAGGTCATCTGGCTGTCATGAGATAAAGTTTAACAGAATCGATGTGGAATGTTGAGGGCCCCTTTCCTGCCATAAATCTCAAGAACAAACTTAAATTCAGTATTTTGGTTCAGGGAAAGGTTATCTTCACAGCTCAATCTTGCTCTTTTGCACCATTCCACCCCAAAAGATTGAATCCTGCCTTAAACCACATAGAATCAACAGAACATAAAATACAATTCCTTTTTCTCACATATAAAACATAATATTCAATCTAACATATTCAATTACCCCATTAAACCTATATCCTGAGCAATTTTCTAATAGTAAACAAAACATTTTCATTCAAACAATTTCAATTTGATTCTGATATTCACACAGATAGTACAACTTTCAATTAAAAAACATGATATTAATACTTAGAAAAATGTCTTAAAAACTAAATGTTAATGTTTTAACATTCTACATTTTATTCAGTATTACAGCATCTCAGATGTTTATTCTGGAAGACCTTTGATCTTCTGTAACCCAAGGAGACCTCTCCCCTGAGGCTCAACTGTTATTCACCCCCCAGGAGATACTAATTTTAAGGCCTCCTGTGCTTTGAATACTTACCCATTAGTAGTTTTAAATCATTAACACAGCCTTGTTCAAAATTCAGAAATATGGTCAAAATGAAAGTGTTCAACATACCTTTTACACACGCCATAAGATTAACTGTTTTAAAAACTAAAATAATCATTTTTCTTTAACATCATCCAGACAGATTCACTGATTGTTCTCAGGTTCTGAGTAGAGAGAGTCTGACTGGACGTTGTTACTGGGAGGTGGAGTGGAGGGGGTGGGTTATTATAGCAGTAGCATACAAAGATATCAGCAGAACAGGAGGAGGGAATGAATGTGTATTTGGATATAATGACAAATCTTGGGCATTATATTGTTCCATAATGGATTATAGATTTGCTCACAACAACATCTGGACCTCCATCTCAGGTCCTGGTTCCTCCAGAGTAGGAGTGAACCTGGATCACAGAGCAGGTGTTCTGTCCTTCTACAGCGTCTCTGAAACCAGAACTCTCCTCCACAGAGTCCAGACCACATTCACTCAGCCGCTACATGCTGGAGTTTGGGGTGGTATTGGATCGTCTGAAATGTTCTGTAGATATATAGATCCAGTGTGTTGGTTCTGATTTTTGATCAGGGTTCCTGGTTCTGGTTGTTGATCAGGGTTCCTGGTTCTGGTTGTTGATCAGGGTTCCTGGTTCTGATTGTTGATCAGGGTTCCTGGTTCTGATTGTTGATCAGGGTTCCTGGTTCTGGTTGTTGATCAGGGTTCCTGGTTCTGATTGTTGATCAGGGTTCCTGGTTCTGATTGTTGATCAGGGTTCCTGGTTCTGATTGTTGATCAGGGTTCCTGGTTCTGATTGTTGACCAGGGTTCCTGGTTCTGATTGTTGATCAGGGTTCCTGGTTCTGGTTGTTGATCAGGGTTCCTGGTTCTGGTTGTTGATCAGGGTTCCTGGTTCTGATTGTTGATCAGGGTTTCTGGTTCTGATTTTGGATCAGGGTTCCTGGTTCTGATTGTTGATCTGGGTTCCTGGTTCTGATTGTTGATCAGGGTTCCTGGTTCTGATTGTTGATGAGGGTTCCTGGTTCCGATTGTTGATGAGGGTTCCTGGTTACGATTGTTGATCTGGGTTCCTGGTTCCGATTGTTGATCAGGGTTCCTGGTTCTGATTGTTGACTAGGGTTCCTGGTTCTGATTGTTGACCAGGGTTCCTGGTTCTGATTGTTGATCAGGGTTCCTGGTTCTGATTGTTGATGAGGGTTCCTGGTTCCGATTGTTGATGAGGGTTCCTGGTTACGATTGTTGATCTGGGTTCCTGGTTCCGATTGTTGATCAGGGTTCCTGGTTCTGATTGTTGACTAGGGTTCCTGGTTCTGATTGTTGACCAGGGTTCCTGGTTCTTATTGTTGACTAGGGTTCCTGGTTCCGATTGTTGATGAGGGTTCCTGGTTACGACTGTTGATCTGGGTTCCTGGTTCCGATTGTTGATCAGGGTTCCTGGTTCTGATTGTTGACTAGGGTTCCTGGTTCTGATTGTTGACCAGGGTTCCTGGTTCTGATTGTTGATGAGGGTTCCTGGTTCCGATTGTTGATGAGGGTTCCTGGTTACGATTGTTGATCTGGGTTCCTGGTTCCGATTGTTGATCAGGGTTCCTGGTTCTGATTGTTGACTAGGGTTCCTGGTTCTGATTGTTGACCAGGGTTCCTGGTTCTGATTGTTGATCAGGGTTCCTGGTTCTGATTGTTGATCAGGGTTCCTGGTTCTGATTGTTGATCTGGGTTCCTGGTTCTGATTGTTGATCTGGGTTCCTGGTTCTGATTGTTGATGAGGGTTCCTGGTTCCGATTGTTGATGAGGGTTCCTGGTTACGATTGTTGATCTGGGTTCCTGGTTCCGATTGTTGATCAGGGTTCCTGGTTCTGATTGTTGACTAGGGTTCCTGGTTCTGATTGTTGACCAGGGTTCCTGGTTCTTATTGTTGATCAGGGTTCCTGGTTCTGGTTGTTGATCAGGGTTCCTGGTTCTGGTTGTTGATCAGGGTTCCTGGTTCTGGTTGTTGATCAGGGTTCCTGGTTCTGGTTTTTGATCAGGGTTCCTGGTTCTGGTGTCTCTGCTCTGCTGCTCTCTTCTTCTTTCTTTCTCTTTTTAAATGTAGTTCTCTGTGTCTGTGTTCCAGGAACCATGAAGGATTTCACCGCTGATGTTTTCTTTCATTCTTCTGACACAGAAATATTTCTCCAGATGAGAATGTAAACTTCTCTGGGCTCTGATTGTTCTGCTGTAATATCTGTATTGATGGATCTGGATGTTCTGGTTTCTCTTCCTCTGTTCTGCAGAACAAATGTTGTTCTAGTTGAAATCAGTTGAGGTTGAAGTGAACTGAACTCGCTTCTGTTTTCTGGCTTTGAATCCAGAGAAGAAAACTGAAACTAACATCAACTTAGAACTGATGCTGTTTTCTTCTAGATGCTTTAGATCTAGATGAGGAAAATCTGTGTCTGCTGTTCTGTCTCTTTGGTTTCTTCAATAAAACAAGTTGATTCCAGAGAAATGTGGAAACGTTTTCTTCTCATTCTTCCAATAAATAGTGAGTTTTGTGTCTAAAGGTCAGAAAGGTTTCCTTCAGAGTGTCTCATGTGATGCTGGAGAAGATCAGATGTTTGGTTTCACCTTCATTCATCCAGAACTCTCTGCTTCCAGCTCTGCTGCAGAGAGACGACAGAAAGAAAGCATTTATTACAGGAACTGATCAGTTCACCTGGAAACACAAACAAAGATCAGTTCAATGAGGGATTTGGATCCACAGATAATCGCCTCATGATACTTATTCTGATTTAGTTCATCATTTAGGTTCAAAATGTTCAAAATCAGACTAAATATCTGATGATGCTGTTATGGTGGATGAGGGATTCACAATAGATGAGCTGCTCCCTGCAAAGTCTACACACTGCAAATAAATTAAAATTAAACAACTCATTTTTTATTAAAATATTTTTTCTTGAACTGAGGAAAATTAGACACTTTACTAATAGAACAAGATGATTTACATTTAAAATAAGAAAAAAACTTATTTCAAGTGCATTATGTCTAATTATCTTATTTTAAGAGCAAAAATACTAATTCTATTGGCAAACTATCTTTTTTACCTGCTCAAAATAAGGGTAAATCATCTTAATTTAAGGTTTTTTTTCTTATTTCTAGATGTTTTTTCCAGTGCAGCCTCCGTTCCTCAGTAAAAAGTCCCAGTTATCACATGATGAAGTGCTGTTTACTCAGGACAGCACAGCTGAGGATACATGTGGAAAGGGCAATTAGATGCATTAAGGAGAAGAAAATATTTCCCACTATTATCCCTTTAACCATTGCTGGCAGAGTCAAGCAGATATTTCCAGCAGCCTGCCTCCTGAGGAACTAGTTGATAGTGTGTGTGTGTTTTATTGCTGCTTAAAGTAGCCATTAAATCAACATGTAGAGATAAAGTCAGACAGTCTCACAGCAACCAGCCTGTAGGATCAGGTCCTGGAAACAGGTTTTTCTGCTCACACCTACTGACAGAAACTGCTGCTGTCCCTCTTACCTGTCTCTCTTCAGGCTCCGCCTCCATCACAGGTGAAGCTCTGACTCATTCCAGAAAGCAGCTCAGCCTCAGGTTCACCTGTCAAGCTTCCTCAACACTAAGTTTGACTAAACTGGAACTTTATTTTTCTTCATAGTTCAACTTTGACTTTAATGTGTTTGGAAAACTTCTGATTTCAGCTCAAACTTTCATCAGTTTGATGTTTAAAGGAACATTTAGGAGATTATTAATTACCTGAAATCACTCAGCATCGCGAACAGGATGTTTAGATATTTTTTAACTTAAACTAAATGTTTTTCTTTGTTATAAGAGGCAGATTTTAAAAATCAGACCCAACAGCTTCCTGTTGCTTCTTTTAATGTTTTTAAAGCCAAATCAGATTACATTTAGTGAAACTCTTCAATTTCTATGAGGTTCTGTTTGTTTCAGCTTTAACTGAGCAGATTATCAGCTTTTATAGTTAGATGGCTGTAAAACACAGCATTTAACTGCAGCAGGAACCAGTCTGACTTTATGTTCATATGAGACAATAACTGGAATAGTCAGTGAATAAACATCAACATTTAAAATGATTTAGATCAGAGGGAACCAATTAAAAACCAGCGGGTCTGAATAAAGAAAATCATCAACCAGTAAAGGTCTGGAGACATTTTTAATGATAATCTGTTACTTTTAACTGAATTTAACACTGAAATTAAATGAGATGTTTATGCATCCATGTTATACATTGAATTTTAAAATAAAAAACATATAAATAAAATATAATTATTTTTTTCCATTTTATAATCTAAAGAGTTTTTTGAAGTAGAGAACAACAATCATTCAGTTTGGTTTATAGAGTATTTCCTGATTCCCATATTTTCTCAAACACCTGAACTGATCGTTTGTTATTTTCTTCCTTTTTTCTGTCTTAATGAGAGCAGTTGTTGGGATCTGGAGATCTGCCACCTTTCTCCAGCATATAGCGCCCTGGGTCTCCTGAGCTGAAGCCACCTGCACACCTGAGGCTGATTCATCTCATCAGGAGACCAGCTACTTAAGCAGCGGCTTGACTTCCCTTCAGCGCTGGAGTGTTGACCAGTTTTGGTTAGCAGAACCTGAGCCTCTGCCTGAACTTAGAATCTCTGTCTGCTCTGGAGAGTAACCCTGATTCTAACCAGTCTCTGTCTTCTCTGCCTCATAGGAAACCTGATCAAAGTCTGTAGCTCTGGAGGAGCTCATCTTTGGAACCCTGCCTGCCTGTCCTAAGAAGCCAAACCTGAAGATCCTCAGTCTGAATCTCCCTGCTAGTTCTCAGGAGAGAACTTGGAGAACCACTCAGGGTCTGAACCTCACTAGCCTGAAGCTAGTCTCTGCCGCTGCTAAGCTCTCTGCTGGAAGCCTCAGTCTCTGGACCCAACCGGTTCCCTTTCTCTACCGCTCTGTCTGAACCTCATCAGGTACTAATCAGTATCAAGCTCCGTCAAGGCTTCACTGCTGCCTGGCTAACCAAACTATCCTTCTCTACAGAGAACTCTGTGAACCCAGTCCCGGACCTGTACCAGAATCAGTGCAAATCAATAACTGTGTGTGTTTATTCAAATAAACTTTTGAACTTTTATCCAGTCTCCTGTGGTGTTCTGCATGTGGGTTAAGTCAATGAGACCCATCATGAAAAAACACTCCGGCCAACAGATTAACTCAGCATTTCACCTCCGGAGACTGATAGAAGATAACGCCAAGCAGATCCAAGGACACGAACTAACCTTCCGTGAGTTTCACACACGTTTGAAACATCAGACTCAAACTTTACAGGAATTAGCAGGCTATGTGAAGGACGCTAACGCAGCGCTTGCTCAATTTCTGGTTCCGGAGCCACGTCCGCCTCCAAGGTCAGAACACCTCACGTCACTTCAGGAATTCCGCCCGTGTCTTCCTGAAAGATTTTCAGTTATTCAAAGCAAATGTAAAGGATTTTTGTTCCAGTGCCGGTTAATCTTTGAACATTCACCCGCCAGTTTCTCTAGTGAAAAAAGGAAAATAGCCTTCATCCTTTCTCAACTTACTGGTCGAGCTCTTGAGTGGGCGGAGGCTAGGTTTTCCTCTGAATCCAGTTTTTCGTGCACTTTTTCAGAATTTATAACTGAATTTTCTCAGGTCTTTAATCAAGATTCAGACAAATCCATTGACTCCCGAGCCTTGCTCAGTTTAAAACAAGGAAATCAGACGGTGGCAGAGTTTTCTATTGACTTCCGGGTTAAAGCCGCAGCCTCTGGCTGGAATGAGTGTGCACTTAAGAGTGCCTATTTTAAGGCTTTAAATGAAGACATTAAGGACGAACTCGCCACAATCGATGAACCAGCTAGTTTGGAGGATCTAATCAGACTAACCATCCGGTTGGATAACAGACTCCGAACTAGGAACAGATCTACGCAAATAAGCCATAATTTTTCTGTTGCTGCTCCTGCATCTAACAGCACTTTTGTTTTTTCTGAATCTCTAGAGCCCAGTACCAGACCAAGGACTAAGAATCAATCGTCTTCCGCTCCTGTTCATGCTACTCACTTTGTCTCCTCGTCTACAGAAGGAGCTGAGGTCGAACCCATGCAGATTGGGCATACAAGGCTTTCCAATGAAGAAAGACAGCGAAGGTTCAGGGGAAACCTGTGTCTGTATTGTGGTGAGCCTGGCCATTTTATCGCCACATGCCCGGCTAAATCAAAAGCTGCGGTCCGTCAGAGGATGTGAGGAGGCTGACGGACCATCTACGATCTGAAAAATCTCCTCATCTTCTGTTACCTGCAACTCTGGTCTGTTCTGATCAGACTCTCACTCTGTCAGCCTTCATAGACTCTGGTTGTGAGAGAAACCTTATTGACTCTAATCTGGTTCAACAGCTGAAGATTGAGACTGTTCCTCTGAAGAAGCCTCTCAGAGTTTCAGCTATCGATGGGAAGAGGCTGCATCACGTCACTCATCAGACACGGCCATTAGAGCTCCTAATCTCTGGAAACCACCGTGAGACTCTAACATTTTTGTTTTTCCCTCTGCATGTTCATCTCTGGTGCTAGGATTCAAGTGGTTGGAACGTCACAACCCCCATATCAACTGGGCTGAACGCCACATTGAGTCTTGGTCCGCTTCCTGTCACGTCTCATGTCTTCGTTCTTCAGCTCCTGCTATTCAGTCCCCTAGAGGTAGGGGGGAGATGGACCCTCCTGACCTTTCGTCCGTTCCGTCTGAATATCACGATTTGGCTCCAGTCTTCAGCGAGGTCAGTGCGATGTCTCTTCCACCTCACAGACCATATGACTGCGCCATTGATCTGTTACCAGGAGCTACCCTTCCCAGCAGTAGACTGTTTAATATCTCCAAACCAGAGAGAGAGAGACGATGGAAAAATACATAAATGAGTCACTTGCTGCTGGGATCATCCGACCGTCTTCATCCCCTCTGGGTGCTGGCTTTTTCTTTGTGGGAAAAAAGGACGGTTCTCTCCGACCCTGTATTGACTACAAAGGATTGAATCAAATAACCGTCAAAAATAAATATCCCTTACCATTGCTAGCATCAGCTTTTGAACCTGTTCAAGGGGCAACAGTGTTCACCAAACTCGACTTAAGAAACGCATATCATCTTCTTAGAATAAGAGAAGGAGATGAATGCCTTTTGGTCTGACAAACGTTCCTGCCTGTTTCCAAGCTCTGGTAAATGATGTCCTCAGAGATTTCCTCAACGTTTTTGTTTTTGTATACATCGATGACATCCTGGTCTACTCTAAAAACTTGTCTGATCACAAGAAACACGTTCGTCTGGTCCTTCAAAGACTGCCCGAAAATAAACTTTTCGTAAAAGCTGAGAAATGTGAGTTTCACCAACCTTCTGTCACTTTTCTAGGGTTTGTGCTCGAGGGCGGGCAGGTGAAGCCATCCGAAGACAAAATAAAAGCAGTTTTGGACTGGCCTACTCCCGAGAACCGCAAGCAGCTTTAAAGATTCCTGGAGTTTGCTGACTTCTATAGACAATTTATCAGGAACTACAGTCAAACAGCTCTACCTCTCACAGCTCTGACTTCTGTTAAGAGGACGTTCAAATGGTCTGCAGAAGCCGATGCAGCTTTTAACAAACTAAAGGCTCTCTTTTCCAGCGCGCCCATACTGATTCAACCTGATCCCTCTAAGCAATTCATATTAGAGGTGGATGCATCTGATTCCGGAGTGGGAGCTGTGTTGTCTCAGCAATCTGACTCAGACCAAAAAACTCACCCTTGTGCCTTTTTCTCACGCAGACTTTCTCCAGCAGAGCAAAATTATGATGTTGGTGACAGAGAGTTACTAGCTATCAAGCTAGCCCTGGAGGAGTGGAGACATTGGCTTGAGGGCGCTGAACATCCTGTCTTGGTTTGGACGGATCATAAGAACCTGTCATATATCCAGTCTGTAAAGAGATCTAACCCACGACATTCCCGTTGGTCTCTGTTCTTTTCAAGGTTTAATCTGATCATATCAGACCTCCCTCTCTCCACTGATCAGTCTGAACCTCATCAGGTACAACTCAGAATCAAACTCTGTCAAGACATCTTTGCTACCTGGCTAACCAAACAATCCCTCTCTGCAGATTACTCTGTGAACCCAGTCCCGGACCAGTACCAGAACCAGTGCAAATATTAACTCTGTGTGTTCTTCAAAATAAACTGTTGAACTTTTACTCAGTCTCCTGTGGTGTTCTGCATGTGGGTTTAATCACAGAGACCCATCATGACAGGGACATAATTTTTATGCTGACCCTGAGAGCTTATTTTTCATTAATCTGTATGTGTAATAAAAAAAAAAATGGGGCTGCTGGTGGATGATCTGTTTATATGATGAAGGAGGGACAAAGACAATTATTCACTGTAAATGTCCCGCTAAACATCTACTAGCGTTTAGATGATGGTAACCCTCTGATGGTGTTTTCCTGTTGCCTGGTCTGGTTGATAAAGGTAAATTCTGGCTTAGTTGTTTGGCCTCTTTTATTTACAGACACACAATAGGCTTAATAAATGCTAGATTCATTCTGGTTTATTGTTTTTCTAGGAAACAAAAAAAAAAAACAATAAAATAAACTTGCAGTAATGCTCTGTTTCAGATGCACCCAGCTGGGCAGCATCATGTATGATATGATTCCCCTCTGACATTGAGGAAGAATAATGAAGCAGTTGTATCCAGCAGGTAGATATCTTATTTTACTCAACAGGTTAATAATCTATCATAGTTCATCATTAGCTCCTTCAATGCAGCTGATGATGTTAGTAGAAGCAGTAATCTGGAGGACACTGTAACTATAATCATGGGGGGGGGGATTTACCATCAAGCAATACTATGCAGTTGCCTAGGGCCCAAGGTTCCTGGGGGCCCCATTAAACTCTGTTTACATGTACGGTTAATACAACTTATTTGTGCATATTAATTATGTTTTTGAGAAAAATCCTTATGCTAAAATGCCATCAGAATGCTTCTGATATTAAGTGTGTCTGTAGAATGGGGCTGTTTTATGTGTTTTTCTTCTCAATTCAGAGGGCCCCCTGCCTGTCTTTCCATAGGGCCCCAAATTTCCTAAATCTGCCCCTGACTATAAAGGAAGAAAATTGTCAAAGTCCTGTTCTACCACTGGGAAACACCAATAACAAGACATTTAACTGAAATACATTAACATCCCAGCAGCAATAAATTTACCTGTAAAACTGATCAGTCTTTGAACAAGCATCTCACTGACCAGCATGATGTTCAGACAAACTACTGGGTTTACTGGGATTTATAGGCTGCATCTGAATCTGCCTGTTTTTTAATGAAGCCTGAACATCAGAGCAAAACAAGATTAAGCTGCATCCAACATCCATTATTGTTCCTTAAAAGGGATGATTAAACATCATGTAAAGACAAAGTCAGACACGTCTCACAGCAACCAGCCTGTAGGATCAGATCCTGCAAATAAGGATTTCTGGTTTTCCTTTTTAGTTTCTGAGAAACAGAAGAGATAAACTCAAGACAGGAAGATCAAACCGTTGAACAATGTTAAACATTGCTGCTGTCCCTTCTTCCTGTCTCTCTTCAGGCTCCGCCTCCATCACAGGTGAAGCTCTGACTCATTCCAGAAAGCAGCTCAGTCTCAGGTTCACCTTTCAAGTCTCTTCAACACTTCGGGAAGTTTGAGCAAACTGTAAGTTTATTTTTCTTCTTAGGTAAACTTTTACTTAAAGGTGCTGAAAAAACTTCTAATTTTAGCTCAAAGTTTCATCAGTTTTGTCCATAAAGGAACATTTATCCGATTATTAAATATCTCAAATCAGTCGGCATGATGAACGTCTGATGTTTAGATATTTTTCTCTTAACCTAAATTATTCTTAGTTTATTATAAGCAGCAAACTGCCATCCTAACTGTTGCTTTTTTAATCCTTTCAAAGTAAAATTAGGTTACATTTAGTTAAACTCATCTGTTTCAATGAGGTTAAGTCTGTTTCATCTTTGAATGAGCAGATTATCATATTTTATGGTTTAATAGTTTTAAAACAGTATTTAACTGGTTAAATTTTTCAGCAGCAGCAGGAAACAGTCTGACTGATCTAGATCTACAGTCAATTATTCTGCAGCTCCCACCAGACTTTCCAGTCAAACTAGAATCCCTTCATTCCTTCAACAATAACCTTTACTTTCTGTTTACAAACTGAGCTTTTAAACATTTTAGTTTTCCAATGTAGCACTAGGTGGAGCTAGAGGAGTGAATCAGTGAATGTAAATGAAGCTTCAGTCTTTGCGTTCTTGACTGCAGCTCCATTTATTCTGACTACAGGAATTTTTCAAACAGGAAAACTGAAGTTTTTTTTCCTTTCTGATGGTCTGTCAAATCGATCTGAACTCTTAACTGTAAATATTTATCCCCAAGAATCAAACCTTTATTCTAGAAGCTTCTGTTAGAGATGAAAACACAGCAGTCAGCTGATCTCCTGTGATATAGGAAGTGAACTACCTTGGGTCCACTCCTTCAGATCAGCCTCCATCTAGAGACGGAGAAGATGAACTAATCCTGGAGGAAAGTGTTCCTCTGGATCTCCTGGGGTTCTGGAGCCTTTTCTAGATGTTCTCTGGTTCTAACAGCTGACAGCTCAGTCTGCTGCAGACTCTGACCTGACTGGAACAACCAACTGGTTCCAACCATCCAGCTGCTGGTTGGAGGTGAAGCTGAAGAATCTGCAGTTAGTCCTCAATCATTGTTTCAGCCACTAGGAGCAATGGACCAGAACCACTGGCCCACAGCATGATGCTGCCACCGCAACCTTCCACCTTTATTATGAAAATTACTTCACATTTTTCTGTAAAATGTTTTAAATATTTAAGCTATCAATTTCTAAAATATTTCATCCTCGCTTTAGATTCTGTCCAAACATTTCTAATGAGTCTTTTCCAGTAACTTGATTTATAGCTGAATGAATTTCAAACTTCTCTCATAGTCAGAAGGCTCAGAACATAGGACCCAGAATTCAGGTGAGACAGACAGTGATATATTCAAAAGAGAGTTTATTGTAGCAGCGTGCGGCTGCTCGTCTGCTGCGGCGGTCTCATGGGAAGCTCTGCAGGAGTAGAGGCTCAGGTTAGTGACTTCAAAACTCACCTGATGGATAATAATGAGCATGAAAACCTCCGACCTGGCAAAGTTCAGTCTGTGCCCAGAAGGAGTGTTGTCCAGAGGAGCGGAACTCCTTTGCTTTTTACTGAGCCGGCAGCAGAGATCCAGGAGAGAAGAGGAGCAGCATCCTTCAGCAGCCAGAGCATGGAGCGGAACCGAAAGTTACAGGAGGGTAATCCAAGCCGTGGTCAGGTGATGCGTCCAAGGTCGGCAGCAGGTAGAATCTAGATAACAGTCCAGAAAACACAAAAAAGGCCAACAGAGCAAACAGGAGCAGTCGAAAACTCAGAAGACCGAGGGCAGAAACAGGTCAGGAAGGCTGGGGTCCAGAGGCTTAAATAGCAGCAGGAACAGGTGGATAAGATAAGAAGTAATGAGCACAGGGTGGAGCGAAGCAGAATAGAGCAACAAGAAAAAAACAGTTTTGGTTTGCTTTTCCAATGAGATTTTTAAAACGGGTCAAATAACGTCCTGCAGCTTCAACAGGAGCAAAGTTGGACAGATGGAGAAGAAAGTCCTCCTCAGGGGGTTTCTGTTGCTACATTACTGTTAAAATGGAGCTGAGGACCTGAACCTCTTTACTGCTCCACAGAGACCAACCAGACATATTCAACCTTTTTCATCTTCAGATTCACATTCTGTCTAGTTTTTCCTCTTCTTCTTCTGAAATGTTCTGCATCTCATTCCCTCTTCCTGCTGTTATTATGCTGGGCTGGCAAACATTCCCACATCCAGAGACTGGAAGCTGTAGCTGTGCCAGAGTTCACTTCTCTGGTCCGTTTTAGGTTCTGGACGGGTTAACAGCAGCATGATAGAAACCAGACTCTGGCTAAAAGCATTCCAAAGGTTTGATGTAAAGTATCTCAGGGTTCTGTTCATCAGTGAGGGGAGAATGGAGCGGGAGATCAATAGACGGATCTGTGCTGCTGCTCCTATAATGCGGAAGCTGCATCAGTCTGTTGTGGTGAAGAGGGACATGACAGAAAAGGCAAAGCTCTAGATTTAGATTCCCAACCCTCACCTATGGCCATGAAATGTGGATCGTGACCCAAAGAAGGAGATCCAGGATGCAAGCAGCTGAAATGAGCTTCTCTGCATGGAGGCTGGGCTCTCCCTTAGAGAGAGGGTGAGGAGCTCAGTCATCCAGGAGAGGCTCGGAGTAGAGCTGCTTCTCCTCCACATCTAGAAAAGTCAGCTGAGGAGGATCAGACATCTTTGTCTGATGCCCCCTGGACGCCTCCCTCAGGAGGAATTTCAGGCACCTCCCACCAGATTTTGCTCAAAGCAGGTTTGAATATCTCATCATTCCCTTAAATTAAATGCGTTGAAATTCTGATACAAGATTTTACTTACTTACTAAGATTTTTGCATTCACTGACCAAAAAATTGCCAGTTGGAACTTGAACTGTCTGTTGTGAGCCAGTTGAACTCACTTTCATAAGTTTCTGATGAATAGTTCATCTTATTCTATAAATTAAGTTGAGTTTACTTTGAAGTTGTAGTTGAGACCCAGTCCGAGCGAGGTCAACTTATCTGCGCATGCTCATTTCAAATTTGTCATGGCAACCGGCTGCTACAAGGTTTCCATGGATTTTCCCAGGAGCTCCCTTCTAAAGTTTGGTTCAGCCATCTGGTCCCTCTGCTGGCGGTAACTTTCCCTCGTCCAAGAGAAGACTAATGTTCCTTCTAACGGGCAAGCTAATCAAACTTTTCTATATGCATTTTATATTTGTATTAGATTATTAATTGAAAAATGTGTGGTGCCGTTATGTTTGTTATATTCAATGAATGATGGAGTTGCTTTATGTACGTCTGCTTTGCTCATCGACTTGAAAACGAAACAGCGGCGGTGGTTATAGTTTGCATTGTTCCTCGTGACCATGTGCTGCAACCAGGGTAGTTTAAGGTAGCTCTAACTTGCTATAACTGTGATGCAAAACTACGTTTGATACAGTAATTCAGGGCAGTCATAAGTAGCCGGTTAACGGCTGCAAATCGCCGTCTATAGCAGCTCTTGCCGCAGCCTACATTTCCCCGATTATAACTTCCCAAAAATTATGGCGCGATATTTGTGCCTTTGGTTTGAGAGTGCAGGAGCAATCCGGGCGCGCAGCAAGACAACACGCGCGCGCTCAAAACCGGTGTCGTGCCAAGGTAGTTATCCCTGCGAAAATTTGTATCCCCTCGTCGGGAGCGCGCACAGAGTAGGAAGATCAACCCGAGTTAACTCCGCCTCAATTCCAACGTGCAGAACTTTAAATTTGAAAGGTTGTACTTGTATGAAAGTGGAGCTTTACTGTTTTATTCTTTACTTCACATGTTATAGCAGAATATCGCCAGTGATATTGATCTAAAACTAATAATAAAACACAAACGTTTGCTTGAAAGCTGGTCGCTGACAGCAGTGTCTACTCCTCCCTCTGAAAGCAAACAGATCCTTGTTCTTTTCCACACGTTCCTTAAAAAAATCTCTCATTGTTTCACAGTGTCCAAATGTTCTCATCCCATTGAAAACTGTTGTAAACCATATACTTGTAATAAAAATGAAATAGAAAATGGAGTGCACGTGTAATCATTAAAGACTATATGCAGAAGGAAAATAATTTTTTCCTGGTTGAAATTTAGTACTTAAATCTATATTTGTGTTTATAGTAAACACTAGTATAGTAATAGTCGCCTGACCCACGGCCGGCCGCCAGAGCGTCTGCCTCGTCTGCCTCCAGAGACTTTTTATTGCCCTCGCCCACCCTGGGTGGGTTGTTTGTTGTTTTTTGGACTCTGTTTTTTTTTCGTGCCCTCCTCCCTGGTTACCCCTCTGCCCACCCAGGGCGGGTTGTTTTTGTTTCTGGACATTTTAGGGCGTCTGGGATCCGCCTTTAAGTGGGGGGTACTGTCACAGTCTTGGTTTTCCATTTGTTGTCCTCTGCTGCCCTCTTGTGTCCTCTTTCCCTAGCTCTGTTTTCTGCTCTGTTCTCACCTGTTCTCAATCCTCTCGTTAGCCCTCTCTTTGTCTATGTCCCCTTTAAAAGCCCTTCCTCTTCAGTTCCTGTTTGCTGGATCCTCGTCTAACGTCTCTCTGCTGACCTCGTCTCTCCCTGGCTCCTAGAGTTTGATTTTCCCCTGATGTGTCCTTGGTTCTGGTTCGTTTGTTATTTTTGTTGGATTTTTTTATTCCTGCCTCAGTTCCTGTGAACCTCATTAAACCCACCTAAATTCACCTCTGCCTATTTGCCTCTGCATTTGGGTCCTCCAAACCAACACCAAATCCTGACAAAGAATCTGTATGTTTAGAATGATGGAATCGGAGAGTTATGAACAAATCCTGATATTTAAAAGTAGAAAATAAAATCCAAATAAATACAAAATATTTTTCAACATTAACTGATAAAGCAATCTTTCCAGCAGGTTATGCATTTCTGAAAGTAAACAATAAAGAACTCTTCAGTTAATAACTTAACTGAAGTTAAGTTATTTTCTCTGTGATATCTCTGTATCTAAGTAACTCTAACTGACTACTTTAAAACATAGCACCTTCTGCTGCACTTTTCTACTGAGCACTTGTCAGTTTCACACGGTTTTATTTCTGATAGCAAGAAGTAGCTAGCCTAGGCTAGCGCTAGCTTAGCATTGCTATGGCTTCTCTCTCTCCCTCCCTTGACTCTTTTCCAACTCTTCCTTCTTCCTCTCCTCTCTCCTGCTCTCTGTGTCAGATGTTCAGTTATTCCTCTGCCTCCTTTAGTGATAATGGGATGTGTAATAAGTGTAGTATTTTTGTAGCTTTGGAGGCGAGGGTGTCAGAGTTAGAATCCAGGCTTCAGGCTGTTGAAGTAGGCCCCCCACGTAGCTGTCCTCCAAAAGTGCCTGAGCAGCCAGGCGATTGGGTAACTGTACGCAGAAAGCGTAGTCGTGGATCTCTGCCCACTGGTCACCACCAACCCGTTCACGTTTCTAACCGGTTTTCCCCACTCAGTGACACACCCACTGAGAAGCCCACTCTGGTGATTGGCAGCTCCATAGTCAGAAACGTGGCATTAGAGACACCAGGGACCATAGTCAAATGTTTGCCGGGGGCCAGAACGGGCGACATCAAATCCTACCTGAAACTACTGGCTAAGGATAAGGTTAAATACAGTAAGATTGTTATTCACGCTGGTGGTAATGACACCCGGTTACGCCGATCGGAGGTCACTAAAATTAGTGTTGCTTCGGTGTGTAAGTTTGCCAAAAAAATGTCGGACTCCGTAATTTTCTCTGGTCCCCTCCCTGATCTGACCAGTGATGACATGTTTAGCCGCATGTCGTCATTCAATCGCTGGTTGTCTAGGTGGTGTCCTGAAAACAACGTGGGCTACATTAATAATTGGCAATCCTTTTGGGGAAAGCCTGGTCTGATTCGGAGAGACGGCATCCATCCCACTTTGGATGGTGCAGCTCTTCTTTCTAGGAATCTGGCCACATTTATTAGTCCTCCAAAACCCTGACCACCCAGGGTGCAGACCAGGAAGCAGAGTTGTAGTTTAACACACATCTCTGCAGCTTCTCTACTGTTACCCACTCTTTACTCCATCCAGACAGTGTCTTGCCCACGACCAAAATCTAATAAATTAGCAAAGATTCCCAAAGGAGTAAATCATGATAATCTAATTAAAATCAAAATAACTCCAATTGGGGAAAAAGTTAAAACAATTAAATGCGGTCTGTTTAACATAAGATCGCTTTCCTCTAAAAGTCTACTAGTTAATGACTTGATTTGTGATAATCACATTGACTTGTTTTGCCTTACAGAAACCTGGCTGCAGCAAGAGGATTATGTGAGCATAAATGAGGCAACTCCTTCAAGCTATTTAAATTTTCACATCCCCAGAAGTTCTGGGCGAGGAGGAGGAGTAGCAACAATCTTCGAGTCTGACTTACTGATTACTCCCAAAACAATTAATTCCTACAACTCTTTTGAACATTTAACCCTTAATTTCTCTGATCCAAATTTCAAAGCAAGAAAACCTCTTCTTTTTGTAACTTTGTATCGTCCACGAGGTCCTTACTCTGAATTTTTAGATGAGTTTTCAGAGTTCCTTTCTGATTTGGTATTAAATACTGACAGGGTCATCATAGTGGGAGATTTTAACATCCATGCTGACATTGAAGGCGATAGCTTAAGAGCAGCCTTTAATGCTATCTTAGACACTATTGGCTTTGTTCAAAATGTGAATAGTCCCACGCATTCTCATCTTCATACTTTGGATCTTGTGCTGACATACGGCATAGAATGTGAAGAAATAACAGTATTTCCTCACAACCCTGTCCTCTCTGACCACTTTCTAATAACCTTCAGGATTACTTTAACAGAGTTCTCCTCCCCCAAAAGAAGGTTAAATTTTAGTAGATCTTTATCAGATAGTGCAGTTATAAATTTTAAAGAATCTGCTTCACTTTCTCTCTGCTCTGTGTCACTGAGCAGTGCTGCAGAGTGCAAAAGTTTAGCTTATTCCCCTTCACAGGTTGATGATTTTGTTGAGGGGGTTGCTAGTTCTCTGCGTATTGCCTTAGACAACGCAGCTCCTTTGAAAATGAAAACCGTTAAAAATAGAAAGCTTGCTCCTTGGTTTAATGCAGAGCTGCGTACTTTGAAGCAAAATGCTAGGAAACTGGAGAGAAAATATCGCTCCACAGGCCTGCGAGAGTCCTTCCTAGTCTGGAAAAATGGTTTACTGCTGTATAAGAGGACCCTTTGTAAAGCAAGAGCAGCATACTTCTCCTCATTAATAGAGGAGAATAAGAATAATCCTAGATTTCGTTTTAATACAGTTGCCAAACTCACCCAGAGCCATAGCTCTGTTAAACCGTCCATTCCACCTGCTCTTAGCAGCAATGATTTTATGGGATTCTTTATAAATAAGATTGATCTTATTAAAAATAAGATCATAAGCACTCCTCTATCCGCGATTGTACCTGAGGTAGTCATGGAATCTGAACCGGGTTTAGACTGCTTTGATCCAGTTGAACTCTCTGAATTAGCAAAATTATTGTCTTCATCTAAGCCTTCAACTTGTATGTTAGATCCAGTTCCAACCAGGTTATTTAAGGAGGTATTCCCTTTGATCTCCTCCTCCATTTTAGATGTGATTAATCTATCTCTGTTACAGGGATATGTACCTAAAGCTTTTAAGATTGCTGTAATTAAACCTCTGCTTAAGAAACCGTCTCTTGACCCAGATGACTTGGTCAATTATAGACCTATATCCAATCTTCCTTTCTTATCCAAAATTCTTGAGAAAGTAGTTGCCAAACAAGTTTGCGATCACTTCCACCATAATGAACTTTTTGAAGAGTTTCAGTCTGGCTTTAGAGCTCATCATAGCACTGAAACAGCTCTGGTGAAAGTCACTAATGATATTCTCATGGCCTCAGATAATGGACTTGTATCTGTGCTCGTCCTGTTGGATCTTAGTGCTGCATTTGATACAGTTGACCATAATATTCTTTTAGAAAGACTTGAATATTTTGTTGGAATTAAAGGAACAGCACTAGACTGGTTTAAATCTTATCTATCTGATCGAATTCAGTTTGTTCATGTTAATGATAGATCTTCAACACGCTCAAAGGTTACCTGTGGAGTACCACAGGGATCAGTGCTAGGACCAATTCTCTTTACTTTATACATGCTCCCAATTGGTAGAATTATTAGACAGCATGGGATTAATTTCCACTGTTATGCTGATGATACCCAGCTATATCTGGCTATAAATCCAGATGAAGCTAACCCATTACATAGATTACAGGCATGTCTGAAGACATAAAAACCTGGATGACTCTTAATTTTCTGCTTCTGAATGCAGACAAAACAGAAGTTATAGTCTTTGGACCAGAGTCTCTGAAAAAGAAACTGATTAGCCAGTCACTTCATTTGGATGGGATTAAACTGGTTTCAGATAATAAAGTAAAAAATCTTGGTGTTATTTTTGATCAGGACCTGTCATTTAAATCCCATATCAAAGAGGTTTCTAGAATTTCCTTCTTTCATCTGAGGAACATTGCAAAAATGAGAAATATCCTGTCCAGGGGTGATGCTGAGAAACTAGTCCATGCATTTGTTACTTCAAGGCTGGACTATTGTAATTCTTTACTATCAGGAAGTCCACAAGCTGTAGTTAAAAGCCTTCAGCTGATCCAAAATGCTGCAGCCAGAGTTCTGATGAAAATGAAAAAGAGAGATCATATCTCTCCTATCCTGGCTTCTCTTCATTGGCTTCCTGTTAAATCAAGAATAGAATTTAAAATCCTCCTTCTCACATATAAAGCCTTAAATGGTCAAGCTCCATCTGATATCAGAGATCTGATTGTTCCTTATGTTCCTAACAGAGCACTTCGCTCTCAATCTGCAGGTTTACTAGTGGTTCCTAGAATTTCTAAAAGTAGAATGGGAGGCAGATCTTTTAGTTCTCAGGCTCCTCTCCTGTGGAACCAACTACCAGTTTTAGTCCGTGAGGCAGACACCCTGTCTACTTTTAAGGCTAGGCTTAAAACTTTCCTTTTTGATAAAGCTTATAGTTAGAGTGGCTCAGGTTATCCTGAGCTATCTCTATAGTTATGCTGCTATAGGCTTAGACTTTTGGAGGACATAGGGACCCCCATTTCATCATTCTGCTTCATTCTCTCTCTGTTCTCCTATTCTGCAGAATCTGTTAGTTCAATCTCTAACCTTCTGCTCTCTCTGCTTTTCCTCAGAGTAGCTTTGCCTCGTCTGTTCCTGTTTGGCTGTGACGTCATCCTGGAAAAAAACATCAGCTGTGCTGCTTCCATCAACACCCTTGTTTATAGATGTTGGAGATCGGCCTGTTTTCCAGTGTGGTCCTGTTTCTCTGACCGTGACTGAGTGGATGTGCTCTCTTCATCCTCTGGCATGGGAGCTGCCTTGGAGCTCGTCTGCCTGGCTGCGTGTTTCCTGGACGGGGCCGCCTTTTACAGCTGCTTTTTGTATCTCTGCTTCTGTCTCCTTGAACCCCAGTCGGCCTCGGCAGATGGCCGCTCACACTGAGCCTGGTTCTGCTGGAGGTTTCTTCCTGTTAAAAGGGAGTTTTTCCTCTCCACTGTCGCTACAAGCATGCTTAGTGTGAGGGATTGTATTTGAGTCAATGAGTCAATGCAATCAACTGGTTTTCCTTAGATAGAAAACTTTGTATCAATTTGACTGTATGATCTGGTTGAACTGTAAAGTGCCTTGAGATGACATGTGTTGTGAATTTGGCGCTATATAAATAAACTGAATTGAATTGAATTGAATTGAACTCTACAGCTAAAATATGGATTCTTTACTGTATTTTCACTGTATCTCCAATAGATCCAGTTCTTCATGGAGGGTAGAGGAACCAGAACATTTACTCAGTAAGAGCAGCAATACTCTCATTAGAAGATTACTGAAGTGAAAGTAAACAAGTGAAGTAAAGTTCAACTACTCCTACAAAGGAAATGATTTTCTAAAAGTTACTGCAGTAAATGTAACTAGTTACTATCCACCTCTGGCAGGTTGTTTTAGACCAAATCAGCTCATTAACATCATTTCTTAACATAGCATGGTAACATAGTAACATAGTAACTAACAAAGCATAATCTCAGGTATAATAAAATATGCAAAGCCAAACATCAGCCCTTAAATTCAGTTCATCAAAGTCACTCTGTTTGAATTGATCACATTTTCTAAACTTTCTTAAAGGAAAAAGAAATATTTACGACACAAACTAGATAATAAATGTATGATTTGATAATTAATCTGTCATTAAAACTTATACTATCAAAAAAAGGACCCTGTATAGAAAAAATACCTCATTTACTAACAGTGGCCCTCAGTAATACTAACTTTAAATTAATTAAATGACCCATTTCTCCAGGAAATAAACTCAAAAATACCAAACCAACCAAAAGATGTTGGTGATAAATATTAAAGAATATATTTACATTTGAAGTAGTTGAATTTTCTTCAGTTAAAAGGGAAATGTTTGCCTTTATTTCCTGTTTATCCTCTAAAGTTTTCTGGACTTCAGTGAGACGATTAGTGATCATGATTGATAACATTTCAAATTCTGAATGAGCTCATAGATTCTACATTCACAGTCTAAGTCGCTCCTTTTCATTCTCTAATATTTATTGCTGGAAATGGAAAGTAGTCACAGCTTCTTAAAATATTTTTAAATTATTTTTAGATAATTCTCCAATATCAAAACAATGAAAACATAAATATGTTCTGACATGTCTGAATACTTCTATTCCTAAATTCTTTATTTTTTTTTCTTTCTTCTTGCATTTCCATCCAGTCAGATTCATTCTAACATAGATTTTCTTGTATATTCTAACGTGTATTTTTGTAATTTAGGATGTTTTACACATTGTGAATATTTTAGTTTGATTCTACTCATTGATTTTGAAAATATAGTTAAAGTAAGTTAGCTCCAGGGGCGGTTCTAGGATCAGAGGTTTAGGGCTGCTGGGCACCCAGGGAGCTGTCTGAACAGGCAAGATACATTTAAATGTTTTCTACAGACATTTTCAACACATCATATCTGAGACTTTAGTGTTTTGTCTTCCTGTGTTTTTGTTTTCTTGGACGAGCTGTACTGAAACTTACCTGCTTTTCCTGACCTTCCACCTCGCTCCTCTCCTTCCCCTATATGTGTCTGAATACAAAATCATTTCTTGGGAGCTTGGGAATAGATGAACCCATGCGTTGCATTTTGGGTTGTCAGCCATTTTATAAAACACGGTGCCTGAAGCAAACATAAACAACAGACGGTAAGAAGAGCAAGTCTGGGTTTCCTCATTAAAACAAGTTGAAAAACAGCCATACTTGGAGAACATAGAGTAAATGAACAGAGTGATCCCTATGAACACAGAGAGGTGACTACAGACCTAAATCAGTTTTCTATTCTCCTCTAGCAGGCGGTTCATTTCTACTCGTCTTTGAGAACAAGATCTGTTCTTTCTTTTCTTCTTTGACATTTTCCCCACCTCTGATTTCTGCTTAGCTTCATCCACTTCCTCACTCAGTTCTGTTTTATTCATATCTAAGATCTGACCTGTTAAATCCTGCAGGCTGCAGGAGCAGAGATATCCCCTCTGGAAGCTCTATTGTTAGGGCTCTTTATTTCTTTTATTTTGACTACCAAGAAATCTATTTCAGATAGAAATGCATATTTAGTCAACTGATAAATGTCAGAAACGTCCACTTAAAATATGTAAATTTTTCTAGATATAATTCTTGCTGGTATCATGTTGTTGTTTCTATTTTTCTGCTGCAAAAATGTAATATAGAAAATGTATTATTACAGTTCAGGCTAGGAGTGTGAGTTTGACCAGGAAGAATCTAATATTAGTGATCTATAAACAGAACAACAGAGAGGAGAGAGCTTTAATAAATATAAATAACTGTCATAAGGAACTTCAGTTAAAACCGACACATTAACTTGAGCAACCATCTTCTCCTTCACCATCCTCCTCTCCTTTGCAGCTGTAGTCCTGTTTCTCTGTCTATTCAACACCTTCTTCATGTTTTTATAATTTCTGCATCAAAATCTCTAGTTCCAGTGGGGTGAAATAGGCACTTCCTGTTGCCTGTTGTCATGGTGACCTGTATAATCGATGTTTCTAATCTGAGGCTAGATCAATTCAGAGTTGAGGATTTGAGTTTGTTAAACCTGCTTTGTGAAACAGAACCCAGAACTCAGAGCTGTTTCTGCTTTCAGGAAATGAAACTCAGACAGTCGCCGTGACTGAGAGCAGAAATGGAGCAGAACCAGCTGGACGCAGAAACCTTCTCCTGTTCCATCTGTCTGGATCTCCTGAAGGATCCGGTGACTATTCCCTGTGGACACAGCTACTGTATGAACTGTATTAAAAGCCACTGGGATGAAGAGGATCAGAGAGGAATCCACAGCTGCCCTCAGTGCAGGAAAACTTTTATACCGAGGCCTGACCTGCAGAAGAACATCATGTTTGCAGCTTTAGTGGAGCAGCTGAAGAAGACTGGACTCCAAGCTGCTCCTGCTGACCACTGCTATGCTGGAGCTGAAGATGTGGCCTGTGATGTCTGCACTGGAAGGAAACTGAAAGCCATCAAGTCCTGTTTGGCCTGTCTGGCCTCTTATTGTGAAAAACACCTTCAGCCTCATAAGGATTCAGCTCCATTCAGGAAACACAAGCTGGTGGAGCCCTCCAAGAACCTCCAGGAGAACATCTGCTCTCGTCATGATGAGGTGATGAAGATGTTCTGCCGTACTGATCAGAAGTCCATCTGTTATCTCTGCTCTGTGGAGGAACATAAAGGCCACGACACAGTCTCAGCTGCAGCAGAAAGGACTGAGAGGCAGAGAGAGCTGCAGGAGAGACGAGGAAAAATCCAGCAGAGAGTCCAGGACAGAGAGAAAGATGTGAAGCTGCTTCAGCAGGAGGTGGAGGCCATCAATCGCTCTGCTGAGAAAACAGTGGAGGACAGTGAGAAGATCTTCACTGAGCTGATCCGCCTCATCCAGAAAAGAAGCTCTGATGTGAAGCAGCAGATCAGATCCCAGCAGGAAGCTGAAGTCAGTGGAGTCAAAGAGCTTCAGGAGAAGCTGGAGCAGGAGATCAGTGAGCTGAAGAGGAAAGACGCTGAGCTGGAGCAGCTCTCACACACAGAGGATCACAACCGCTTTCTCCACAGCTACCCCTCACTGTCAGACCTCAGGGAGTCTACACCCTCAGCCGCCATCCACATCCGTCCTCTGAGACGCTGGGAGGATGTGACAGCAGCTGTGTCGGAGCTCAGAGACAAACTACAGGACGTCCTGAGAGACACATGGACAAAGATCTCACTGACACTGACTGAGGCAGAACCAGAACCAGAGAGCAGAGCTGGGTTCTTAGGGTTTTCATGTCAGATCACACTGGATCCAAACACAGCATACAGAGATCTGTTACTATCAGAGGGAAACAGGAAGGCGACAGTGATGAAACGACCTCAGTCTTATTCTAGTCATCCAGACAGATTCACTGATTATTCTCAGGTTCTGAGTAGAGAGAGTCTGACTGGACGTTGTTACTGGGAGGTGGAGTGGAGGGGGGAGGGTTATTATAGCAGTAGCATACAAAGATATCAGCAGAACAGGATGGAATGAATGTAGATTTGGATATAATGACAAATCTTGGGCATTAGATTGTTTCCAAGATGGTTATAAATTTGGTCACAACAGCATCTGGACCTCCATCTCAGGTCCTGGTTCCTCCAGTGTAGGAGTGGACCTGGATCACAGAGCAGGTGTTCTGTCCTTCTACAGCGTCTCTGAAACCAGAACTCTCCTCCACAGAGTCCAGACCACATTCACTCAGCCGCTACATGCTGGAGTTTGGGTTGGTAATGGATCGTCTGCAGAGTTCTGTAAACCTGAATAGATCCAGTTTGTTGGTTCTGGTTGTTGATCAGGGCTCCTGGTTCTGGTTGTTGATCAGGGTTCCTGATTCTGATTGTTGATCAGGGTTCTTGGTTCTGGTTGTTGATCTGGGCTCCTGGTTCTGATTGTTGATCAGTGTTCCTGGTTCTGGTTGTTGATCAGGGTTCCTGGTTCTGGTTGTTGATCAGGGTTCCTGGTTCTGGTTGTTGATCAGGGTTCCTGGTTCTGGTTGTTGATCAGGGTTCCTGGTTCTGGTTGTTGATCAGGGTTCCTGGTTCTGATTGTTGATCAGGGTTCCTGGTTCTGGTTGTTGATCAGGGTTCCTGGTTCTGGTTGTTGATCAGGGTTCCTGGTTCTGGTTGTTGATCAGGGTTCCTGGTTCTGGTTGTTGATCAGGGTTCCTGGTTCTGGTTGTTGATCAGGGTTCCTGGTTCTGGTTGTTGATCAGGGTTCCTGGTTCTGGTTGTTGATCAGGGTTCCTGGTTCTGATTGTTGATCAGGGTTCTTGGTTCTGGTTGTTGATCTGGGCTCCTGGTTCTGATTGTTGATCAGTGTTCCTGGTTCTGGTTGTTGATCAGGGTTCCTGGTTCTGGTTGTTGATCAGGGTTCCTGGTTCTGATGGTTGATCAGGGTTCCTGGTTCTGGTTGTTGATCAGGGTTCCTGGTTCTGGTTGTTGATCAGGGTTCCTGGTTCTGGTTGTTGATCAGGGTTCCTGGTTCTGATTGTTGATCAGGGTTCCTGGTTCTGGTTGTTGATCAGGGTTCCTGGTTCTGGTTGTTGATCAGGGTTCCTGGTTCTGGTTGTTGATCAGGGTTCCTGGTTCTGATTGTTGATCAGGGTTCCTGGTTCTGGTTGTTGATCAGGGTTCCTGGTTCTGATGGTTGATCAGGGTTCCTGGTTCTGGTTGCTGATTAGGGTTCCTGGTTCTGGTTGTTGATCAGGGTTCCTGGTTCTGGTTGTTGATCAGGGTTCCTGGTTCTGGTTGTTGATCAGGGTTCCTGGTTCTGGTTGTTGATCAGGGTTCCTGGTTCTGATGGTTGATCAGGGTTCCTGGTTCTGGTTGTTGATCAGGGTTCCTGGTTCTGGTTGTTGATCAGGGTTCCTGGTTCTGGTTGTTGATCAGGGTTCCTGGTTCTGATTGTTGATCAGGGTTCCTGGTTCTGGTTGTTGATCAGGGTTCCTGGTTCTGGTTGTTGATCAGGGTTCCTGGTTCTGATGGTTGATCAGGGTTCCTGGTTCTGGTTGTTGATCAGGGTTCCTGGTTCTGGTTGATGATCAGGGTTCCTGGCTCTGGTGTCTCTGCTCTGCTGCTCTCTTCTTCTTTCTTTCTCTTTTTAAATGTAGTTCTCTGTGTCTGTGTTCCAGGAACCATGAAGGATTTCACCGCTGATGTTTTCTTTCATTCTTCTGACACAGAAATATTTCTCCAGATGAGAATGTAAACTTCTCTGGGCTCTGATTGTTGCTGTAATATCTGTATTGATGGATCTGGATGTTCTGGTTTCTCTTCCTCTGTTCTGCAGAACAAATGTTGTTCTAGTTGAAATCAGTTGAGGTTGAAGTGAACTGAACTCGCTTCTGTTTTCTGGCTTTGAATCCAGAGAAGAAAACTGAAACTAACATCAACTTAGAACTGATGCTGTTTTCTTCTAGATGCTTTAGATCTAGATCAGAAAAATCTGTGTCTGCTGTTCTGTCTCTTTGGTTTCTTCAATAAAACAAGTTGATTCCAGAGAAATGTGGAAACGTTTTCTTCTCATTCTTCCAATAAATAGTGAGTTTTGTGTCTAAAGGTCAGAAAGGTTTCCTTCAGAGTGTCTCATGTGATGCTGGAGAAGATCAGATGTTTGGTTTCACCTTCATTCATCCAGAACTCTCTGCTTCCAGCTCTGCTGCAGAGAGACGACAGAAAGAAAGCATTTATTACAGGAACTGATCAGTTCACCTGGAAACACAAACAAAGATCAGTTCAATGAGGGATTTGGATCCACAGATAATCGCCTCATGATACTTATTCTGATTTAGTTCATCATTTAGGTTCAAAATGTTCAAAATCAGACTAAATATCTGATGATGCTGTTATGGTGGATGAGGGATTCACAATAGATGAGCTACTTTTTTAGGTTTTAGATTTTGAGCCTTTAGCTTCTCTATTTTGATTATTGAAGAAAAAAGAATAAATATTCCAATAAATAATCAGGGCTGACTAATATTTGATGATTCATTCTAGATGAAAATGCTCAGACCTTCTTTATCTTTAGAGTAATTGTTATAATTCCAGCATTTTTCCATCTACTTCTTTAATATTTTACGATGAAAGCCCAGTTAGCATCTAATCAGACCTTTTAGTAGATGGAAAAACCTCTACTGGCATTATAGCAATAAAACTCAGCAGGGAGCCATTGTTTTTTAGCTTTACTCATCATGATTCAACATTTATAGGAAGTAAGATCTAGAAAAAAATGTGGTTATTTTACATCTTTAAGAACAAAACTAAACTTATTATTTTATTATTTTCAACCATGAAATATTAATGGTTTTAAAAACCTTATAAGGGCCGATAATGCAAATTACAGAGAACCTTTAAAACTGCCTCATAATGCCATGACAATCCAGAGCTCTATTAAAAAATATGTCGAATAAAATGTTCAAATATTCAAAGGAAATAAAAAAATTTTATGACAATAAGGAAATATTTCCATCCTAACTGGATGGATAGAAATAGAGGAACTAGAAACATCCAAAGAGGGTCTAGAGTTAATCAGGAGTGGACAGATCCTGGATCAGCTGGAAATGATCAGCCATGGAGTTAAGGGGACGATGGACAGAGGAGGCCCAGTGAACAGGAACCTCCACTAAGCTGAGCTGCTTTCACAACATTTCAGCTCCAAGTTGGAGAAACAAACTAAACTCCTTGATAAATGGGAGAAAACAGCAGTCAGATCCCTTTGGTTGATGTTCTTTGCTCTCATTAGTTTCTAGCCTGTTTGGAAATGAAGAAAACCACATTTGGTTTTGCAATAAAGACCAGACTTTGCTGCTCTGTCTTCATTTCCAGAGGACTTGGAATCTGAACATATTTAAAGTAGCCTAGCCTTATGTTTTTTAATCATTTCAATCAAAAACCTTCAGCTTGTTTTTTACTAAACATTTGGTACAAAATGAATGAAATAAATCTTTGGAATTAAAGATGGAATTTTCTGAATGAGATCATTCAAATGTGATCATAATAGCTCCCATTTTTAGTCAAGTCATGATAAAGTTGACATCAACATGAAGAAAATAAGAGTTTGATTTCTTTTCTTCTTCATTACTTCTTACCTCTATTCTTTCTATTTGATTCATTTTCTTTTTTCCTCCCTAAAACACAGAGACACACAATGAATGCTTCACAGAGACTTATGGAGTGCTGGACATTTGTGGAGTAGAAAGAAATCCCACTTTTTGGAAGCAGTTAATATCCACCTGCTCTGATTCCTATGAATTTAGTGGTTGGCTTGAGCTGCTTTTCTAGTTTTCCTCATAATGAGAACCTCAACAGACCAATAAAGTCCCTGTGAGCTGCAGAGGATGGAGAGGAAAGCAGCATGTTGCTGGTGAAGCCCACTTTAGCCTCTCCTCTCCTTGCCAGTGTGTATTTGTATGACAGAAAGGCACTGAGGAACATTTTTCAGGTGGAACCACTATTTTAAATCTCATTTTATTTGTTTACACAGCTATAAAACATCAATTACTGATGAAAACATTATTTTGAAACATGTTTTAGAAATCTTAAAGCCCCAATTGAAAGGCGTGTGGATGAAACACCATGTGACTGTGTTTGGGCCATTTCTATAAATAGATAAACATGAGCAGGGGTCAGATGGGCCCGGTACTGGGTCCGCCGGGCTCAAGGGGTTCAATAAATGGTGCTGAAGTTTATTTAGGTTTGAATGAAATGCTTGTTTATCCCAGGTGAACAGATCCAGCTGTGATGACATCATCAGCTCCACCTCTTTCTCCATCTACAGCTGTGGCTGTAAAATGCATCCATTAGCTCCAGCTAGCAACTCCTCCTGTCAGGTGAATGTGAGCAACATGTTACAGACAGACCTGGCCTGTTTTCATGGCTATATTTAGTATCAGATTATTTCTAGAAGTCAGACATTTTAGGATGCATTTAGAGTGAAGTAACAGCTACGTTTGGCATGTAATGTTAGACCCTGGAGGACAGGAGTTCTCCATCCCAGTTCCAGGGTTAAACTCAGCCAGACTCTTGCTGATGATGACGTTCCCTTCATTTCAATCAGCTGTGATGGAGCAGAGACTCTAAAACATGCAGAACTAATAGTGTGAAATTCCTCTGCTTCTTTGCTTTGTCCTCCTGCTAATAAATGTCTAGACGTGTTTCTCAGGGCTGAGTAGTTTTTCTATCATTCTTTGCAGCTCAGTTTTGGACACATTTGAGCACTTCAAGGCTTTGCTGATGAAAACTGTAGGATTCTGCCGGCCATTCTGGCTATGGTGACTTCCACTGATTCTGTAGTAGAGGTGGATTCAGTGGATGAGCTCCAACTTCCAGCTTCAATACTAGAAGAATTAGAAGCTCTGAACACAAAGCTGGAGTCTGGAGCTGTTCAGAAAACATTGGGACATTGAGGCCTTTGTCTTTGAACACATCTCCTTCATCAGCTGCACTAAGTTTTCATGCTACCTGTTAAGGATTACCAACATGCTTTAGTTTGTCTTAGTGAATGGAAACATCTGAATATGAGGAACGGAAGAAATAATAGTCAGAAATAATACTTCTATCATTAATATCTAGTCATTTCTATTGACTTTTTTTTTTTTAGTTTTTTTTTTTTTTTTTTTTTTTTATATATATATATATATATATATTTTTTTTTTAAATTATTTTTTTTAAATAAACAATAACAAAAATAAAAAAAATAAAAATAAAAAATAAATAAATTTCTATTGACATTGAGGTGCGTCTGGTACTGACAGACAAGCTTAAGCTCCGCCCTCCCACTTCACACATTAGAGAGGTTTGACTTATTTTGTTCTTCTCTTATCATCAACATTGGATTATTGAAAATAATCTAGAGAGTTTGAAACATTCTAGTTAATAATCTGTTAGTAAAGCCATAAAATGCAGATAATGATTGTAAAAGTGGATTTTTCTTTCCATCTTTTTGATCCTGGCTGTTAGTTTGCAGAGGGATCCTAGGTCAGAAGCTAAAGCTGTTTTCAGGCTGCAGGATGGATTGGTTTGTGGAGCCCTGGATCAGCCATTGATTCAGGTGTGTAGGAACAGGGACACAACTAGAAGGACTACGGCCCACTTTGAGTCTGAGAGCACAGCTTGAGAAGTAAGTAACGTGGTCATGTTCATGTTAAACATGAAGACGTCAGCAGAACGTTGGAGGCAACCTTCAATGTAGTGTTTCATAGCAAAGTTCTACAAACACTGAAGGAGACGTTCAGCAGACCACGTGGAAACTTTTCATGTTTGTTGTTTAAATACTAAAGAGAAAGAAGAAATAGAAATGTTAGAGGTCTATTTGCTCTCTTCCCTTCTCACTTCACTTATTTAAAAATGTTCAGTTTCTCTGAAAGCCAGAAAAACATTTCAACTCAAACATCCTCATAGATTCATTTCTAACTGCCTGCATTTATTAATGATTAGGCTACATAAAGAAATAAATGCTATTTTCCCTGATAAGCAGAGTCTAAGTTGATTGGTTTTAATGTTTAAACAGGATGTAGATTTAAATGATGTATTTTATAAACTATTGAAGATTGTATCATTTGCCATAACTTTGTTAAATAAATAACTTAGAGTTTGGCTCAACATGATTTTCTTCAAATGTTTGAGTCATGCGGCTTCAACAGGAATAAACAGCCTTAGAAATGAAGGAATATTTTCTCCTGGAAATAGATGTCATGTTACTTTAAGCAGAGCTCCATAGTTCAGTGGCTGAACTCCTTTAGTCTGTAACGTCCTTCCCTAAACTTATTTCACTTCTCCCCTCAAAGTGATCCAGAAAGGATGATCTCCACAGAAATCTACTAAAAGGTCCAGAAATCTGTTGCTTTTGATCTTTAACTGGGTAGATAAAGCTGTGGGAAGGTTTCCTCCAGCAGAAATAATCCATTCAATTCCACATTAATGGCTGTGATACCAGATGTGGGGGGATGAGTTCAGTGATGCAATGCTGGAACCAAAGCCTACAACAGCAGAAAGCCTTAAATTACCACTAAAAACTGAATATGACCAGATTAGTCTTCCTCCCTTTTTTGTCTTTAACAGAAAAGTTTCTTTTACTCTTCTTGTTCTTTGTTTCTAATATTAGTTTTCCTATAAGGTCTTAATCAGGATATTATGGCAGCTCATTAAGCACATTCAGGTGAGCTGAGGTGTTGAATAGTTCCTAGTTCCTCCATGTTCTCACAGCCTTCAGCAGCTTCAGGTTAAATGGAGCCTGATCACTGGAACAAAGAGCTGCTCTGAAGGTCTGCTTGCTTTTAGGTGAGACGCAAACATTTCCTCAACATCTAAAGTTTTAGTGATCAACTGCACCATCAGAAAGGACCTCAGAAGATCTGCAGCCATCTGCTTTTAATATCAAAAATCTATCAGTCCGTAAACAATTCTGAGCCATTATTTCATGTCTAAATTCTTCATTTCTCTATGAATTTCCTTATTAAGCTGCTGATGACCCAAACTAATTGTTTTTAATGTGTTCATGAGGTGTCTGATGTTTCTTTCCTCTGGATGGATAATAAAAGTGTTGCTCACTGTAAAAAATTAATTTCTTTCTTTAAAAACTTCGGTTTTCACTGTAAAAAAAGAAAAGTTGTCAGAACTCAAAATGTTAAAGAAAAAATATTTGCTTTTACTGTTAGGATTCCAGTTTGTGTGGGCTGTTTTTGTGTTTTTCTTCTCTCCACCACCAGATGGGGCCCTCTTCCTGTTGGGCCTCCCTGCATACCTACGGCTCGTTGGGTCTTTACCAGAGGAGTATTTGAACAGCGGGCTGTCACTACCTCGACGCCAGAGTGTTTGCCAGTGTTGGGTACTCTAGCTATACTGAGATTAACAGAGTCTAACCTTAGTCTTAGACTCTCTGAGTCTAAGCTTGTTTTTGTCTTTGTTCTTTGGCAGGAAGCCTTCCTGAAACACTGGATATGCCTGGATGTTGTACCCCCCTGAAAGGATTATTTGAGTCACACTAAGCAAGGGGAAACCTCCACATGATCCGTTCAAGTCCACTTCTGGAAAACCAAGTGACAGTCCGCTCCTTTACTCCTGAGGGTCCAACGTCAATCTGCCTGTCCACTCTCCAACGAGTTCATTCTTCTCTGGATGTAACCCCAAAAACTGGATCTAAGCAATAACCAAGTTGCCCCCCCCCCCCTTTATTCTTTATACAGCATGTGCATTGTTATTCTGTTAGCCAGATTAAACGAAGTCGAAGGCCTTCCTTCACATTGTGGATGTCACAGTGTGTACGGAGGTCATCTAATCAGGACAGCCTTCGTGTCTTTAGAAATACACAGGATATGGGCACATCTTGGAGCCGGACTGATAGGAGACGTATCTGTAATCCTTGGGCATAGACCCAAGATGCTTAACGTTCAGGGCATTGATGGTGTGTCAGTTTCTGATACGGAAAGCTAAACATCCACATGATCCACCACATGGGCTCATGAGGTATAAGAAGGAGAAGATGACCTTGTTCGGGGATCAATCTTTGCTCAACTTTGCCGGACGTTCGCTGACGTTTTTTGAGCCCACAGCTGTGCAAGCTCCAAGCATTTTCTCTGTCCTGTAACGACCTGATCTGGAATAAACTTTTTTAGTCCTGTTTTTATAGTCCTTTTTTATATGGTTTTATCAAGTTTGAGTTAAGAGTAGTAAATAACTTGCTCCCAGGAAATGAACTGGTAGGGAAGTTCCGAGGCGCAGCTGCCTTCAGGGGGACCTAACTTCCACATTTAGCAGTTACATTTTATATTATTGTCACAACGAATAATATTTTTATTTTTTGAGTATTGGTGACTTAGAAAAGTTAATAAAAACTCAAAAATCATAATTTTATTTAGGTTAAGGTTATATATGGTTGTCAACCACATTCTTGTCATAAAAATGAAATAGTAAATGGAGTGTACGTTAAGGTGACCAGATTTCTGCAATCTAATCTGAGAGCATTTCCAGGTCATGGATAAAAATGGTCATGATTGTTTTAAGAGATCCGACCAACATGCAGAGAACCACTCAGAGACCAGGGAAAAGTAAACTGGTTTATTGTTAGGGATGTTTTCACAAAGTAGGAACTGGAACTCAGTGAACTGGTGAACCGGCCCTGGAAGGTCTGGAGGGGAGATCACAGTGATCAGTTCAGGGTCCCTAGGAAAATTGACTGAAGCTTAAATAGTGTTAAAGCGGGACTTACATTTGAGGGGGTTCTTGTTAATCCTTGAATCCAGTCAGTGTGGGTTTAACCAAAAAAGAGGGAACTCGTTGGAGAGCGGACAGGTAGACATTCATTGGACCCGGAGGAGCAATGGAGCGGACTGTCACTTGGATTTCCGCAAGGGACTTGAACGGCTCATGTGGATGTTTTCCCCTGCTCAGTATGAACTCAGTTAATCCTTCCAGGGGGAGAAGGCCAGGCAGTTACACAGGAAGGCTTCCTGCCGAAATGCAAAGACAAAACAATATTAGACCCAGAGGAACAAAGGCTCAGATTAGACTGTGCTAAACTGACCTTGGCTAGAGTATCCAATACTGGCAAACACTCTGGCGTCGAGGTAGTGACAGCCCACTGCTCAAATACTCCTCCAGATAATGATCCAATGAGACGCAGGTTTGCAGGAAGGCCCAATAAGGACGGGGCACCACCTGGTGGTGGAGAGAGAAAAAGACCCAAACAACCCACACAAACTGTATTCCTGACACAAATAAATATGTTATCAAAATTAAAATAGGGTATGGGGACAGGAATGTTTTCATCCATGTTTACATATTTATTAATATTTAAACTAAAATCAAGTGTGAAATCTGTCTTCTTCCTTTGGGAGCAACATAACATTGTGCTCAGTGTTGAGATTTCATGTTCTTTTCTATTCTCAGCCAGCTGGGAATTTATATTTCTGATACTTAAAGATGCTTATTGCCCTCCCCAGTAAGGGCGGGTGTTTATGACACAGTCATACTAACTGTGTGTTAGAACAATAAATGAAAGAGTGATTCGAGCACTAATCATGGTCAAACAGTTAATTCTGTTCAAAATATAAGAGTTTATTTACAAAAGTCATTCAGCTCCAAGTCAAACATATTTCAGTTTAACACTCTTAACTAAAACTAGTGAAACTCAACTAAACTACTATGTGCAAAGAGGAAAGGAAACATGGTTGAAAACCCATATTATAGTTTAAGCCAGATTTTGTGTTTGAAACCAAAGATTATCTGGAAGAATTTGGGATGTGATCAAATTAGCTTTTCACTAATTTAGAGAAACTGTAATGTTTTCAGACCAATTCACAATGCAAATCCATGAGGTGAATAAAACATTATTTGGCCAAATAATGTTTTATTAAATGATTAGCTTAATCAAGAACCAATAACTGTCAGGGTTTGGTTGTGGTTTGGAGGACCCAAATGCAGAGGCAGAGAGGATGACGAGATTTCTAGGAGTTTTAATGGGGCACAAACAGTAAACAAAGGCAGGAATCCAAAAATCCAACTAATAATGAAAAGCAAACCAGAACTATGGAGACATCTGGGGAAACCAAACATGAGGAGCCAGGGAGAGACGAGGTAGGTGGACAACTGCATGGGAGGAGAGCAAAGACAAGGAACCAACAAGGAGTGACAGCAGAGGGAGAGTATAAATAGCTGACTGAGACAAAGGCATGGCTAACGAGCTGACAAGGAGCAGGCGTGAGAGGAGACAACGAGGGAGCCAAGGGGAAAGGAACACACACACACAAGAGGGCAACGAAACAAAACCAAATGCAGAGTCCAAAATAAAAACCAAAACAACCCACCCAAGGTGGGCAAGGGCAAACAAAGTCTCTGGAGGGCGGACGTGTGGCCGGAGACCAGGAAGAGTCTCTGGAGGGCGGCTGTGTGGCCGGAGACCAGGAAGAGTCTCTGGAGGCCAGCCGTGGGGCCGGAAGCAAGACAGAGTCTCTGGAGGCCAGCCGTGGGGCCGGAGGAGAGGCCGTCTCTGACAAAGGAAGGCCTTTGGAGGAGGCCGGCGACGAAGGTGGGCCTCTGGAGGAGGCCGGCTGCGACGCCGTATCTGGGAAACTGCCCCGCTAATGGGCTCAGGCACTGGGGTAACTGGTACTGGGGAAACTGCCCCGATAAGGGGTTCAGGCACTGGGGAAACTCCCTGGCTAATGTGCTCAGGCACTTGGGAAACTGGCCCGCTAATGGGTTCAGGCACTGGGGAAACTGGCCCGCTAATGGGCTCAGGCACTGGGAAAGCTGGCCAGCTAATGGGCTCAGGCACTGGCGAAACTGGTCCGCTAATGGGCTCTGAAGCTAGGGAAACTGGCCCACTAATGGGCTCTGAAGCTAGGGAAACTGGCCCGCTAGTGGGCTCTGAAGCTAGGGAAACTGGCCCGCTAGTGGGCTCTGGAGCTAGGGAAACTAGCCCGCTAGTGGGCTCTTGAGCTATGGAAACTGGCTGGCGGGGAGCTGATGGAAGTGGAAGGAATGGGAAAAGATCTTCCCTCTCCCCATTAAAGTAGCCCCATTATTGAGACTACTCTAGATGGGGAGCTCTGACTGCAGGGGGTGTAATAATGGACACTGGACTAAACCTACCTACCCGTGAAGCTAGCTGCTGGTCATGGAGGTGCCGACAGAAACTAAGGGATAACCTAACCTGATGAAGAGGGGAACTGAAGCTGGCACCAGAGAGGGAGTAGAGGCATCAGGCTGACCCACCAGAGAGGGAGTGGAGGCGTCAGGCTGGCTTGCCGGAGAGGGAGTGGTGGCGTCAGGCTGACCCGCTGAAGGGGGAGTGGATTTCTTCCCCCGGCGGCGCTTACTCCTGGAGGAGGCAGATGGCATGGGGGGACCAACAGATGGTTGAGGAACCGGATCGGAGGCGATTGACAGCAGAGTAGAAAGGAGATGAAGTAATGGTTTGGGTGGTGGAGGTCTGTTGAAGAGTGGGTGCTGGCTGCTTGGTGGTTCCACTCCAACTCTTCAAACAGTTCTGACAACACTGGGGGAGAAATGAGTGTGGAGTTTTGTGAGGAGAATTTGCCTTAGTTGGCCAGCCGCACTCACCCTCTCCCCAGGCGGGCTGAGACTGTCAATAGTGTCCAGAGTTTTTCCCAGCTTCAGGGCAGAAATCCTTCAGGGTGTCCAGACTGGGCTCTGCTGTGTCCATTTTGGTTGGTTCCTATTGTCAGGGTTTGGTTGTGGTTTGGAGGACCCAACTGCAGAGGCAGAGAGGCTGAGGAGGTTTCTAGGAGTTTTAGACAAGGTGGACTTTATGAGGACTTAATGAGGAATAATCTGAGAGGAGTTATGTATAAAACACAGCAGCTGAGAACAAATGCTTTTACGCTCCGAGGGCACCGATGTCTGAAGCCAACAGCCGCCGCATTGGTACTCCCTAGTTAGACCGATCACAATGTGTTGGGATCTGGAGGCTTGTCCACTTTCTCCACCAGAGGGCGCCTGAGATCTCCTCCTGAGGGCATGAGCTCACCTACACACCTGTTTCCTGTCTCCTCGTCAGAGGACCTACTTAAGGAGGAGGAGACTGACACTTCCCTGCCAGAGTGTTTGCCAGTAATGGTTAGCAAAACCTGAGCCAGCCTGCCTGATCTGTAACCTTGATTTTTGAGAACCTGTCTGATCCTGTTTTTTCTGCCTCACAGATCCTGACTTTTCTTGAAACCTGAAATCCTGGAGAGAGAAATCTTTGTCTGGAATCTGCCTGCCTGCACTTAGTCCTAGTCTCTGCCTCAGCCCTCAGCCCTCTGCCTGCCGACTTGCCTCTGGACTCCTAAGGTTCCCCCCCCAGCTGAACAGATCCATCTCTGAGCAGGTATTTTACCTCGTCATCTGTAACTGCTAGTTTTCCCTGGAACTACTCTAACTGCTCTGTCCTCCTCAGTGGTGTTCCTCCCGTGACCAGTACGAAGAACCCAGAACCAGTGCATCATATTTCCTGTGAACCTTGTTCAATAAATCATGTAACTTTTCCCCTGTCTTAAGAGTCGTTTCTGCATGTGGGTTAGACGCCTTGAACACAACATGACAGAACACTCTGGCCAACAAACTAGCCCCGCGGAAACACTCAAGAGGACCTTGGAGCAACAGCACGTCCTCATTCAGAGCCATGACTCCGCCCTCCGTGAGTTAAATGAACGCCAAGTCAAGAAATTACTGATTTTCTCCCAAGGTCCAGCTCTCAGACCGCTACACCTGCGGTTGAAGCTGTTCAGCTTCCGGTTCAGGATTCCAATCCACCTCTCAGGTCAGAAATTCCCCCATCATTTCCTGAATTCCGCCCATCTCTCCCCGAAAGATTTTCTGGAGACCCAAGTAAGTGCAAAGGATTTTTGTTCCAGTGTTCAATAATCTTTAATCATTCACCTCAGAGTTTCTTACAAGATGGAAGAAGGATTTCATTTATTTTGTCTCATCTGTCTGGTAAAGCCTCGGAGTGGGCGGAAGCAAAATTCTCTTCTAAGATTGAGTACGGTTGTACTTATAATGAATTCATTGATGAATTTAAGCAAGCATTTAACCAAGAGACTGATACGACCACTGAATCCCGTGGATTGCTCGAACTAAAGCAAGGGAACAGAACAGTGGCTGAATTTTCTATTGACTTCCGGATCAAAGCGGCCGCTTCCGGTTGGGGAGAAACAGCGCTTAAGAGTGCTTATTTTCACTCCCTAGATGAGTCAATTAAAGACGAGTTGGCAACTCTAGATGAACCTAAGACTTTGGAGGATCTGATAAAACTGACAATCCGCCTAGATAACAGACTGCGAGCCAGATCCGTAGCCAGATCCAAGAACCATGTTTTTCCAGTCACTACACTTCCTGAAAGGTCTATTGAAAGAGCTAATGAAGTCTCTTCTTCCACAGTGTCCTCAGAAGCAGAGCACATGCAGATCGGTCACACCAGACTCTCATCTGAAGAAAAACAAAGGAGATACAAACAAAACCTCTGCCTGTACTGTGGAGAACCTGGACATTTTGTTGCAACTTGTCCCTCTAAGGTAAAAGCCGGGGTCCGCCAGAGGAAATGAGGAGTCTGGCGGACCATGTCCAAACTGAAAAATCTCCTCGACTTCTGTTACCTGCTACTCTGTTTTTTAAAGATCAGTCCCTCACTTTGTCGACCATGATTGATTTAGGCTCTGAAAGAAATCTAATCGACTCTAGTTTGGTCAAACAACTGAATCTAGACACCGCTCCTTTGACTAAACCCCTTAGAGTCTCCGCCTTAGATGGGAAACAACTACCTCAAATTACGCATCAGACCAAACCTTTAGAGCTACTTATCTCCGGAAACCATAGAGAAATCATTTCATTTTATGTTTTTCCATCTGCTAGTTCATCTTTAGTTTTGGGTTTTGATTGG
The DNA here is from genome assembly GCF_016077235.1 of Cyprinodon tularosa. Classification (NCBI taxonomy): domain Eukaryota; kingdom Metazoa; phylum Chordata; class Actinopteri; order Cyprinodontiformes; family Cyprinodontidae; genus Cyprinodon; species Cyprinodon tularosa. The sequence goes on along the minus strand of NW_024037994.1, from coordinate 240,503 downwards.
CTACAACTCCACAACCCACATATTAACTGGTCAAAAAGACATGTGGAGTCCTGGTCTATCCCCTGTCATAGTTCCTGCCTCCGTTCTGCCGCATCTCCGACTCAGCCGCCGGCAAACCATCAGGAGGTTGACCCGCCTGATCTCTCTGCCGTTCCTCCTGATTATCATGATTTGGCTCCGGTGTTCAGTAAGTCTAGAGCCCTTCTCCCTGGGGCCCCTCTCCCTAACAGTCGGCTTTATAACATCTCCAAACCTAAGCGGGAAACTATGGAGAAATATATCAGTGAGTCCCTAGCCGCTGGAATAATCCGACCATCTTCTTCTCCACTTGGAGCCGGGTTTTTCTTCGTCGGTAAGAAAGACGGATCCCTGCGACCCTGTATTGATTACAGTGGGTTAAATCAAATAACAATCAAGAACAAATATCCGTTGCCTCTGTTATCCTCTGCCTTTGAACCGGTTCAGGGTGCCACTGTTTTCTCCAAGTTAGACCTGAGAAACGCCTATCACCTTCTCAGAATCTGTGAAGGAGATGAATGGAAAACAGCCTTCAAAACACCTCTGGGACATTTCAAGTACCTAGTTATGCCCTTCGGTCTGACTAATGCCCCTGCTGGTTTTAAGGCTCTGGTGAATGACGTTTTGAGAGATTTTTTGAACGTATTTGTGTTTGTCTACTTAGATGACATCTTGATTTACTCCAAGACCATCTCTGAGCATCAAAGACATGTCCGTTTGGTCCTTCAAAGACTTCTGGAAAACAAACTGTTTGTGAAGGCTGAAAAATGTGAGTTTCATCGCCCATCTGTATCTTTTCTAGGATTTGTGCTCGAGGGCAGGCAGGTGAGGCCATCGGAGGATAAAATAAAGGCGGTTCTGAACTGGCCCACTCCTGAAAATAGGAGACAACTTCAAAGATTTCTGGGATTCACTAACTTTTATCACAGATTCATCAGAAACTACAGCCAAACAGCCCAACCACTTACAGCCTTAACCTCTGTCAAGAAAACCTTTCACTGGTCCACTGAGGCTGAAGCAGCCTTCAAGAAACTCAAAACTCTGTTTTCCACAGCACCCATCCTCATTCAACCGGACCCCTCCAAACAGTTCATTCTGGAGGTGGATGCATCTGACTCAGGGGTAGGGGCTGTTCTGTCCCAAGTTTCTGATTCTGACCAGAGAACTCATTCGTGTGCATTTTTCTCCCGCAGACTCACCCCTGCTGAACATAATTACGACGTTGGTGACAGAGAACTTCTCGCCATAAAACTGGCTTTGGAAGAATGGCGGCATTGGCTGGAGGGCGCAGAGCATCCCATTTTGGTATGGACCGACCATAAAAATCTTTCATACATTCAATCTGCCAAAAGATCTAATCCCCGTCAGTCCCGTTGGTCTCTGTTTTTCTCTCGGTTCAATCTGATCATCTCCTACCGTCCTGGCTCTAAAAACACTAAACCTGACGCTCTGTCCCGCCTTTACGCTCCTGATGAACCGGAAACCCCAGCTAGTATTTTACCGGCTAGCTGTACTGTTGCCACTGTCTCCTGGGAAATATCTGACCTGATTAAACATGCACAAACTTTTGAACCAGACCTAACAAAATGTACGTTCCCTCTTTTTTCAGGTCCAGATTGATTCATTGGATGCATTCCTCCAAGTTATCTGCTCATCCTGGGGTCAGTAGAACCGTTGCCCTGATTTCCCGTCGGTTTTTGTGGCCTTCACTCCATAAGGACATAAAGGAGTTTGTTCTAGCCTGCCCTGTTTGTGCACGAAATAAACCTTCTCATCAGCCTCCCTCTGGTCTCCTTCATCCCCTGCCTGTTCCCAAACGCCCTTGGTCACACATAGCCATAGACTTTGTTACTGGATTACCGGCATCCAAGGGTATGACCACCATTTTCACAGTCATCGATAGATTCTCCAAGGCCTGCCATCTCATCCCTCTGAGAAAACTTCACACCGCTTTTCATACAGCCCTTCTTCTTATCAAACACGTTTTCAGGTTACACGGCATCCCACAGGAGATTCTGTCAGACCGAGGACCACAATTTACAGCTCAGGTATGGAGACATTTTTGTTCTGCTCTCGAAGCCAAAATCTCATTGACCTCTGGTTACCATCCGCAGTCAAACGGCCAAACAGAACGCATGAATCGGGAGCTGGAGTCCACCCACAGGTGCTTCACTTCCACCAACCCTGCCGACTGGAGTCAGTACCTGCATTGGGTGGAGTATGCAGACAACTCTCATGTCTCATCTGCTACCGGTCTCTCCCCCTTTGAAATCTCCTTAGGATACCCACCTCCAATATTCCCTGCTGATGAGAAGGAAATCTCAGTCCCTTCAGTCCGACACCACGTCCGCCGATGCCACAAGATCTGGAGCAACACTGTTGCCGCCTTGAACCATTCATCCGAACAGAACCGCCGATTCGCTTACCGGCGAAGACGTCCAGCTCCCACCTACTCACCAGGGCAACAGGTTTGGCTCTCCACCAAAGATATTCCGCTGAAATCCATGTCGAAAAAGTTGTCCCCCCGTTACATTGGCCCTTACAGGATCGACTCCGTCATCAGTCCCTCTGCTGTCCGTCTACATCTCCCTTCTTCTCTTCGGATCCATCCAACTTTCCATGTATCCCAGATCAAACCCGTCCTGACCAGTCCTCTTTGCCCTCCTTCCGACTCCCCTCCTCCCCCCCGTGACATCGATGGGCATCCTGCATACACCGTTCGCCGGATCGTAGACTCCCGTCGTCGGTGCCGAGGTTGGCAGTACCTCGTCGACTGGGAGGGCTACGGTCTGGAGGACCGAACCTGGGTTCCTGGTTCATTTATTTTAGATCCTGCTCTAATCTCCGATTACCACTCCTCCCTACCTTCATGTTCCTTTGGACCGCCAGGTGGAGGTCGTTGAGGGGGGGGTACTGTTGGGATCTGGAGGCTTGTCCACTTTCTCCACCAGAGGGCACCTGAGATCTCCTCCTGAGGGCATGAGCTCACCTACACACCTGTTTCATGTCTCCTCGTCAGAGGACCTACTTAAGGAGAAGGAGACTGACACTTCCCTGCCAGAGTGTTTGCCAGTAATGGTTAGCAAAACCTGAGCCAGCTTGTCTGATCTGTAACCTTGATTTTTGAGAACCTGTCTGATCCTGTTTCTCTCTGCCTCACAGATCCTGACTTTCCTGAAACCTGAAATCCTGGAGAGAGAAATCTTTGTCTGGAATCTGCCTACCTGCACTTAGTCTCAGTCTCTGCCTCAGCCCTCAGCCCTCTGCCTGCCGACTTGCCTCTGGACTCATAAGGTTCCCCCCAGTTGATCAGATCCATCTTTGAGCAGGTATTTTACCTCGTCATCTATAACAGCTAGTTTTCCCTGGAACTACTCTAACTGCTCTGTCCTCCTCAGTGGTGTTCCTCCCGTGACCAGTACGAAGAACCCAGAACCAGTGCATCATATTTCCTGTGAACCTTGTTCAATAAATCATTTAAACTTTTTCCCTGTCTTAAGACTCGTTTCTGCATGTGGGTTAGACGCCTTGAACAAAACATGACATAATGTAAACAATATGTTGGCTACAGCATCAAACAACAATGATGTTTTCATTCTAAGGGGGGGACTTTTAAAATAAAGATAAATTCATAACTTTGACACACTGGCTGTTACATAGTATCGGCAGATTACTTAAACTTAATAAAATAAATAGGCCCAACACATTGCATAGTCATTATAAGGTCAATGAAGTCTATAAATCATGTAATATAAGATATTCTACAAATCCATCACAATAAAATTAATGTGTTAATAGAGCATAATAATACAGATGTCCAAAATATGTGAAATTGATGATTGACATGTATTATACACAGTGTTGGGCACGTTACTTTGAAAAAGTAATTAGTTATAGTTACTAGTTACTTCTCCCAAAAAGTAACTGAGTTACTAACTGAGTTACTCCACAATAAAAGTAACTAGTTACTAGTAAAAGTAACTATTGCGTTACTTTTGCGTTTCTCGCCCCCGTAACCCTCCCCACCCAGCCCCCACCTTCTCGCCGTGTGTTTCCAAAGCCAGCTGAATAGAGCGGACGACAAAGACAAGAACCTGCAGAGAGTTTAGCATTTATTGCAACTCAACGTAAATGACATCTGGTGAAATTAATAACTGAGGATGTCTAATTCTGAAATCCTGTGTGTTTGGGTTGTTATAGATACTGCAACATCTATCTATCATCTATCTATCTAGATCTATACTCTGCGTGTGACATAAAATATGGATCTCCATCCCTGCCACAAAGGCCATCAAATAATGTTTAAAATAAAAAAATACAGTAGGTTGAAAAGGCAGAGTATCCATCCATCCATCCATCATCCATCCATCCATCCATCCATCCATCCATCCATCCATCCATCCATCCATCCATCCATCCATCCATCCATCCATCCATCCATCCATCCATCCATCCAGATTTCTCCCTTTCATTTGATCGTTCACGCTCTCCATAGTTCTCCTGTGGCGCGAGCACAGGGCGACTGGTGCGCGCCTTTAGCGAGCATGCGCGTTTCCTGTCGCTTGCGCGGTGACTCTTGCCGCCTGCGCTGTGCGGAGATGCAGAGGAAACCGTATCTGATGGGGAAACGCAGCTCGACGTAACACCAGTATTTCCATGTGGAAAACGCTGTTTTGCTGCTGGAGTCCTCCTCACTCTCCATCTCTCTGTGTGTGCTGTACGTTAACACCCACCAGCGGAGACACCCACCTATTCAACTGACAGACGGAATCTCACTATGCATCAGCCAATCTCATCCTCCCCTCTCTCATGACAAGGCGCGCACCTCTGGATGACCTAAAAAATAATCTTTAATATCTCTTAAACAAAAGTAGCACAAACAATATATTTTTCTGCACAAATCTGAACTAACGTTGCACTAACCATTCAGTCTATTTGCAGAGTTTTTTGACGTGGGTGGGGTGTCAGCTTCACGCAGCTGCGCACGAGTCCTATCATGAAAAAAGGTTCATTGTGCGACCTGAGTAACGCGCAGTAACGGGGTGTCTGCAATGGTAACTGCGTTATAGTTACAGTCAAAGTAATTAGTTAGATTACTCGTTACTAAAACAAGGTAACGGTTAGTCCCATCACTGATTATACATGTATTTCTACATTCTTATGGTCATTACATCTTACATATAATGGGATCATTTTACATAAAGAGTGAATTAGAACTACATGCAAAGCATGTAATTAAGAATTACTGTATTTACATTTCACAGTGAGTTACTTTCTATTTAGTCTACTTTCTATTTTCTAACATTAGACACAATGTCAATGACTAACTCAGTAAATGTCTTCTAGTCGGTCTGAGATAGCCAGACTAATGTTATGCTACACACTATAAATTATGGGACACATAGGTGTATATATGGATTTCCCTGGTTACTACCCTCACTTACTGTGACATTACATGTGAAACATCTTCCCATAGCCAGAAAACTGCTTGTTTTGCAGCCAAATGCTACACATGTAGGCCTTTTTACTCCATGGGAGTGCAATCAGCAATCCAGTGAATAAATAGAGATCAGGGTCCGAGGGCTGTCCCAGCTTCAAATCTCAAAGCGTGGGGGCAGAGACAATTTTGTTTTGTCGGCTGGAAGGTGAGGAAAACAAACACACCCTAATTGACCGGATATATCTGTGTAAACTATGGTAATTAACAAGACTGTTAGCATTAGCTATAAGGATGTAACCTTTCTGATGGTAAAAATCAGAATTTATGTGGCGATTTTGTCATCATGGAATGTTTTTATTATAAATATGCTGGATTGCTTTTAATCTGTGGACCATAATAATCGAATGTAGTATAAACAATTAAAGAGCTGATTTACAATATGGCTTCTGAACACCTTCAAAGGTATGTTGTTGCAGCTGCTTTTCATATTCACGTTTTACCCCGCTGCTATGTCTGTGTTAATTGTGCTTTGGTGTGTCCATAAATTTAACTTGGTGGTTGAAATGTGGAGAATCTAAGTTTTCTAACAATGTTTAACAGGTCTATATATTGGTAAAAGTTTAACTGTTATTACTTTCACGGAGGCCCAATATTTAATTGATAGGAAAGACAACCTGATGTTTTGGTGGCTTTATTGAACTCCAGCTTGTGAAAGAACATACAGTATTTTATACCCAGCTCAATTCAGGTGACATGAAGGAAGGAACCATGAAAAGGGATTATAAAGTAAAGAAATAAAGTTAATATACATACAAACCTACACCAAAACAATAAACTATAGACCTAAAATAATATTTACATATATAACGGACAGAAGAAACCAGTAATGTTATTGCATTGAAATCCTGCAAAAATATGTGCTGTAGTAATCATGATATGAGTTTTTTTTTTAGCACCCTCTACTGGTGAGTTATAAAACTGATGGGAAACTGTAAACTTGCCACAGTCTGTTCAGCTCCATGCTGTGTCAAGTCATTCAGTCTGGTTTTCCCCTGAAAAATATCTTAAAATGTTTCTTAAAAGCTAACTTAAATTTTAAGTTATGTAGCTTGGTTGGGCACATAAACCCACTGTTCTTGTTTTATAGATGTTACTTATTCCATATAAAATTCCGTCTTACTCTATCTATACATCTAAGCCATCAGGGGGAGCTAATGCTCTGTTTCTGCTCTGAACCACTCATTTGCAGGTAATTGTTTTACATAAAATGTTCTAAGTTAAATGTGTTGTCAAATTGTGTAGTATGCTTGGTGATTGTTGGCGTCCATTTTGTGGCGAGACAATGTGGCCTGCCATATTTTTTATAAAACTATAAACTTTTCCAACAGGAAAGTTTTAAACCTACTCTTAAAGGTACAAAATGAAGATGATTACTTATTATTTAAAGCTCTTATGTCTATAAGAGCCGTCCTATTTAGATAACATTAATATGTAACAGGCAAATATTATTAGGTTTTAACAAGAACACACAGGAAAACAAAAATAACCCTAAAAGTGAAGAATCTATGTTAAAGACATACATATCACAGAGAATTTGAGATTACTTAGTCTTATTTAGTTATAAATGTTATCCATCAGCTATCGTCCTAAGTCACAGTTTTTAAACCATCTCCTTTAAATTGAAGGAAGGAATATAGCTAATAGCATAATAATGGCATGTTAGAGCCATTTTTGGTTTCCAAACAGTAATTAAGGCCTCTGTCATGCCACTAAATATTTCACTATAGGTTCAAATAACTGAAGATAAACATTTATTTTAGGTTAAAGACCAATTTCTTGACCCTATTGCATCTTAGAATTGGGCCTTTTCATTTGCTGATGCAAATATTGGTATTAGCCTGATCAGTTTGGCAGGAAAAACATACAACAGGCAAACTTTAATACTTTTTTCCACCTTAAAAAGGCATGGGAGGGGTATTAAAGGGATAAATAGACCAGAAATCTCTGTGCACTTTTCTTAAATCAACTGTAACATTTAACATGTAGTTTTGTTCTTTTTTAATATACAATTAAAGGAGAACTCCAATTTATGGCAAGAAAATAGCAGCATTTTGAAAACTAGCTTTACTTTAATCTGTTTCAGAAATTATTCAAAGCGATGAAAAAATTTGTAAAGCCACTTTACTTATGTTTAAATAAATAAATGAAATGCATTTCCTGTCAAAGGAAAAGACATGATCAGAACTGGGAAGCCTCCTCATCCCTGAAAATCCTTTCAACTTATCTCGTCCTCTGTACTTCATTTATTTGAAGCACTAACATTTCGCTAAAAACACAGTATCTTGTCAACGTGGCTACAAAATCACATGAAATGTGAATTATGTTTGTCTGATGCTGAGTGGAACAGGTTGTGTGCTCCTGCGGCTGTTAAATAACCACCCCCCTCCACTTCCTTTCTTCCGCTGACGTTTTCTCCTCAGAGTTACGAAGACTAGAAAATCTACTAAAAAGTAAAGAAATATATATATTTTTATTTTTATCTCCATAGAATAAACTGTGGGAAGGAATATTCCACATTCCTAGTTTGACACTTTCTTTTATCCTTAAACATAAATAAAGCACCTCTACACATTTATTATACTGTGAGATACTTTACATATAATACTTTATAAAAATACTGTTCATGCTCATTAACGATTCCTTGAGCCTAAGTACATTTTAGCCTTTAAAACCGATTTAAATATTTAATTTTATTTGGTGTATGGGCAGTGGGGGAGCTAGACTTTTTTTTGCTGGGGGGGCCAAGGTAGGGCCAAGGCTATCTGTAAGGGGTCCACCGACTATGACAAAGACAATACAGTAAGAATACTTTCATTCACATACTATATATATAAATAAAGACTGATGAAATGAGATTTGCACATGTAATTTGTAGTTTATTATTAATGTATGCCACAGTTTACAATTACAATATCTCAAAAAAGAAGGTTATAGAAACGTATTTGGTAGATGCTATATGTGTATTTTAGTATTATCGTGTGGAAAAAAACAGGTAATGAGTAATTGTGTGAAAATATTGAAGCAACAAGCCAAACAGAAGACCTGAATTTAAGCATGGCCATAACTGTAAAATAGAATAGAATTCAACTTTATTGTCATTCCACTGTCACAAGTACAGAGCAACAAAATGTATTCTCTGCATTTAACCCCTCCCCTTGAGGAGTAGTGTGGAGTTAAGGGTCTTGCTCAGGGAGCCAGAGTGGCAGTCTGTGGGAATGGGGGATTGAACTCATAACCTCAGGATTCAAAGCCTTATGCCCTAACCAGGCCGTCTTTGTCTCAAAATGTGTCTTTCAAATGGAAAATGATCAGCCATGTTTGAAAGTACAAATAATAACGAGAAACCATGTTGACATGAACTTAATGCAGCTATGACCAAATCTACTGACTCCTAAACTGTCATTGGTACAAGTCAGTGAAGAGCTAAAAACATGACCAGAAACACAAAACTCCATGCAGTCATAAAAGTAGAATCCTGCTGTTGTTGTGAGATGAAGCAAAATATGTTACAAAGTCTTCCATGTTGAGGCTCAGTGCCCTCCTTGACTCTATACTAAGTATTCCAATGTGACTTAGCCTGGCATCAGCCATTATTGTCCTTAGGTTAGACTATATATCTGGGCTGCACTATTTAGTACTGAATCTCTCACAAGAAGCAGTACTAAATGGACTAACAATAGCAAATTTGCAAAGTTTGAATAATTCACACAAAACCTTATCATAAGGTTCAAGAAACACAACAAAATCAAGCAAAGTAGAAGGTGTTCCTAAATCACTCTTTATTCTCTGATCAAGCAAATGGTTTGCTTGGTACACCTCTTGTTTCAGGTAATCTAAATCTGACTCAAAGATCTGTCCAAAAGCAATCAGAGGCTCCACATTCAAGAAAGTTGCACTTTTGGGGTTTGATATCATGCACTCCTTGCATGATCGCACAGTTTGTCTTTGAAAAACGCCTCTTTAACTCCACTATGAGACACTCAAGCACCTGATTAAAGAGTGATCTGGGCAAGTCCTGGTCATTACATTTTCTCTGTCCTATACTGCTCATTACAAGTGAGTCAAGAAATTTTGAACTTAATCTTGGATGTCTTCTGTCAATTTTTACACTAATTTTGCTCTTCTCGGCAAACTCCTCGACCTCTTTCCATAGTTCATCAAAGTACTTTTCATTTCTGTAGTCCTGGAAAGTGTCTTTAAGGCTACGTTCACACTGCATGTCTTCTATATGAGACTTGTATGTGATCTCCTGTGTGAACTGCAGTCATACAACGCAAGTGTCCCGCATGTGCAGTAGAGGACGCAATGACGTCACAGGCTACTTTCGTAAACATGGATGGTAGTGCTGGGACACATGTAGCAGTCTTTTCCAACCGCCTGGTGGCGCCTGTGTACGGCAGCCTCGCTTCTGTCAGTGAGCCCCAGGGCAGCTGTGGCTACAATGTAGCTTGCCGCCATCAGTGTGTGAGTGTGTGCGTGAATGAATGTAGTGTAAAGTGCTTTGGTCAAGTCTCCTAATTTGAATAAAAGCGCTATATAAGTACATGCCATTTACCATTTACCATAAAAACTCAATCTTTTCACATGGTTAAACATAAATACTGCTCTCTGCATCACCGTCTGCCATGATTTTTGTTTTTCTTTCTGCTTCTGTGTAGCAAGACGAAGAATAGTGATCTTTGTCGGGTATCAATGACATTCAGGTCGGATAAATGCGACCTGGCTGTTCACACACAGGTTGCATTTGAAAAGATCAGATTTGTATCGGATTGAGGACCACAGAGCCAAGTGGCCTGGGTCGCATTGGAAAAAATTGGATCTGTGTTGTTCAGACTGCCATGAAAAGATCAGATCCAGGTCGCATATGGGCAAAAAGATCAAATTTGGGTCACTTCAGGCTGCAGTGTGAACGTAGCCTAAGAGCACTTACTAGATCTGTTCCTTCCTAGATCAAGAGTGCCTGTCAGAAAGACATTTGGCATCACCTAGTACTATACAAAAGTTAACGAAAAGACCTAAGAATTGCACATCTATTTGAAGAAGCAGACCTCTTGCCTCCACTGATCTTTCGTCGTTTCTCTGAAGTGCAATATCCTGCAACAATCTCAGAACTGCTGGAAGTCTGTTTTTCATGGTACGTCATGCCGTTGACCTGCAGGCCCACCTTGTGTCCAAAAGTGCCTGGAGCTCCCTGGGCTGTTCTGCTGGATACAACTCTTTCTGTACATCAAGCCAACAGAGATGAATATATTGTTCACCGGCTGGAGCGGGAAGGTCCCTCGTTCCTCTGTGATGGGGTGGGGGTGTGGTGATATCTGGAAGGGATCATATCTATGACTGAATTGTATGTTTTTGGAAGTCCTAGACATGACCCCTTCCAGATATCACCAAACCCCCCACCCCATCACAGAGGAACGAGGGACCTACCCGCTGCAGCCGGTGAACAATACCTCCTTAACGACCAACCCTTAACAATCATAGACAGGTTTCAGGTATTACAGGCTAACAATGGAACCAAACGACCCATTGATCGGTTACCATTTGCATGTTTCCAAGCAATACAATGCTTTATCTATGTAAAGACTCAAACTCACTGCGGATCCAGACATTTGAAATGAGAAAGCTTCCTGGAGAGGTGGCGAAACGTCTTCAAACCTTGGAAACCAAGTCCAGTGGATATTTTTTGAACTTTTACAGAATGACTATGACCTGGATGACTGAGAATCTTCATCAGCTTAAGTTTGGAAAATGTGCTTCCATTTTTAAACCCCTGTTTTGTAAAAAAAAAGTTCTAAAGATTCTGCGTGGTATAAAGGCTCCTGATGGCTGCTGTCTGACACCTCCTCTTTCTCTGCAGTAGCATTCTTCCTTTTACTTTTTCTCTTTGTTGGTGCAGAAGCCTCCAGCTCCATCACCTCCTCTGCTTGAGCCATCTCCCCCTCCACACCAGCTCCACAAAACAACTCCACACTGTTTTCAGCTAGACCTTCCACCTGTCCTGTAACCTCCACCTCACCTTTCTCTCCCTGATCTCCACATGCCAAATATAAGTAGCGATATTTGTGCCTTCGGTTTAAGCGTGCAAGAAGCAATTGGAGTGCGCAGTGAGACTACACATGCGGCATCAAAACCGGTCTGGTGGGCGCTCAACTCTGAAAAATGTGGATAGTAGACTTTTTACAAAAATAAACCAGGTGAAACAGAAATGTTTTCTCTTTAGGAGTTCTGGATGGAGAATATTGACAGACAAAAACTTTAGACATTAGGAGGATATTTCAGATTTTCAGATTCAAGTATGGTTCAACAATATTTAGATAAATATATTTTAGATATGGTGAATTTTTAGGGATGCTTCAAAATTTTCCAATATTAGGAATGGTGTTTTGTTCTAGTTAGAGAATTTAATTTTAAATCAGGTAAAAGAATCAGTGATGGAATTCAGCCTCCAAAGGAGAAATGTTTGTGATCATATTGGCCTTAGAGTGGATTGAAGAAGTTGTTCCTTTAAAAAGTTTAATTTGTCTGATTCTAGTTCAGCGTTCTATTCATTAAAACGCAATCATTCAGTCAGTAGACAGTAGGATGTATTGGTTTTAATCCTGATCCAGTTGTTTGCCAATCCCCATGTTTACAGACATTTATGAATTCGCGAGCGCAGAGACAAAGTCGAGCACAAGCAGAAACGGATCCGAGTGCAGAGATGGAACTCTGCGACGACAGAGTGTTGAGAAGAGTTTTTCAGAGTCGAGTGCGCGCCAGACCGGTTTTGAGCGTGCATGTGTTGTCTCACTGTGCGCTCTGATTGGTTCCTGCTTGCTCAAACCGAAGGCATAGATATCTCTCCATGCATTTGATGTGCAGTAGATTCTGTCGAATGAGCGCTGGGAGCCGTGCTGCTTCACCAGGATTTGGATCCTGGATATTTGGGCTGCTGAAAGAGTTGTGGGTTTCACTGCAGCGTCTGCATAAACCCATGTGTGTGGCTGATGAAGGTACATGAGTTTCATTTTACCTTATGGCTTTATTATTGTCGGCAGTCACTTTATTGTCATTTTTGGTTGTTAAGGATTGCTGCTGTTGCATATTATACTCTCACTAACGGGACCTTGTTTCAGATGCTCCTGGTGAATAGACTGAAAGGTTTTCTCTAAAGTTGGGGTTGTAGTACAAGCACTACAGAACCAGAACAACTATTTATTTCTTTTAATGAATTAGGTGATCAGACACAGCTCTACAGGACTGGGTGATGCAACGTGAGATTCGTTTTTCTAACTTTATATGATTTTGTCTTTTCTTTTGTGTTACTAACATAGGTTGCAGTGTTTCTAGAGTCTCAGATTACTTGTTGTTTTGTCACGGGTTCCTGTGCCTTATTGGATTTTTAAAGTAGAACAATAATAAAGTTTTTCCTTCTAATTGTAAAAGAATGCATAAATAAAATATGTAATTTGTGTACTATTTCTGTTTCCTCATTTTAAGCCAGACCTACCTACGTACTTTTAATTGGGAGACCCTAGGCCGCTTGATGTTATTTTTAGAGGTCTACTAGTTGGTTTTAGGGCCACGTCCTGCGTCACAATCTGGGTTATTCACCCGTGTTACATTTAACTTACACTTAAAGGAGCATTTCAGTTTATGAACCAAGCTTCACTTTAATCCATTTCAGAAATTATCTAAAGCCATGGAGAACAGTTGTAATGCCACTTTACTTTTCATTAAATACATAAATCATTTGCATTTCTCGTCAAAGGGAGACACCAAACAGCAAAGCTTCATCATCCCTGGAAATCTTTTCATCTCATCCTATGCACTTTATTTATTTGAAGCAGTAACATTTTGCTAAAACCACAGTATCTCGTCACATTAAATGTGATTGATGTTAGTTTGATGCTGAGAGGAACAGCTTGTTTGCTACTACTACTGTTAACTAATGTCCCCCCTCCCCCACTTCCTTCCTTCCGCTAAAGATAGGTCCCCATTTCTCCTCAGAGTGACGCAGAGTAGAACATCTCCTCAGAAATCTACTAAAAGGTAAATGAATATATAGTTTTTTTTATCTTTAGATCCATAGAATAAGCTGTGGGAAGGTCTTGTTCAACAGAAAGAACAAGGTCTGGATTTTATCATCCTATGAAATATCACGTATTAGCAGTTTTTAAACCCACAGAATGGCTTCAGATTGTGCCTTCTACCTACTAGCGGGATCAACCAATTAATCCTAAGCCTGAGATTGTTCCCTTTCTTTTCCCGCAGAATTCAGGACTTTCAAAAGGGGGGTGCACACTTAACAGTAATGTGGAGACCATGTGGTGTTGAATCTGTGAACCTAGAGGTCTGTTAGGGTATTGCAAGGGGTACATGAAAATATTTTCTTAGGAAGTAAAACAAATGGGGCTGGGATCTGTTCTGCTTTGTTAGGACCCAATAGAAAAATTAAACAAGCTTTTATCAAACAAAAAGTAAGTTTTTAACATATGTTTGAGTTGACCTTTAGCTTAGACACACATCCAAACCAAGCAGAGTAACAGACTGAATGTAGAGAACAGTCTGGGATCAGCTGGTTTTCACATTGAGCTATTGGAGCTCATCAAAGCAGCTCAGGCGTTTGGATGAAAACAAAGTAAAACTAATTAAGTCAGTCTGACTATCATTTTTGTTCCCAATTTATCAAGTTTAAATGTGATTATAAGGGAGCCGCTGAGAGGAGCTCCAGTTTTCTAATTACAGGTTTATATTATGATTTTATTTTTGATTTCAATTCCTTACTAAGTTCAAGGCAACATATTTATGTGTTGTTTTTTTTGTGATGGAAATAATACAATCATAAGAATGGAATGTTGAAATATTTACTATATTCCACTGTCTATCTATCCTCTCTCTCTCTCTCTTACCATATATGGTAACGTTTGATCGTTCATGCTTTCTGTACTTCCACTGTGGCGTGAGGACAGGGTGCCTTCAGCATGAACGTTTCCTGCTGCTTGTGCAGTGCGTTGACACAGGGGGAAACTGTATCTGATGAAACACCACCATCAGCATGTTGTAGTTGACAGCTACTGGCTGTTAATCTTAATACAACAAAGTATGTAGCAAGCATTTATTATGGACACCATAATAAATGCATAGATTAATGCTTGCCCCCCCGTTGGAGAGAAGAAGGAAAGCGTTTGTTGCTGTAGAGCAACCAACCCAAGGCACTCCTCTACTTGGTTTGTCTTTACGCCTGCTGACCTGAGAACCTGAAGCGTTTCCATGATTCTGACACAGACATGTCTTCCTATGAGAGGCCTTTAGTTGATGTGACATAGAAGCACAAAGAAGGAGAACTGAGCTTTATTTCTGGGTTGATGTTTAATAACTCAAGGTGGAGGTTTGGCATGGAGTTAGATACTGATAAAAGTTAAATGTGGTAATGTCCTACTTTAGGGACAGGTCAATTTTGATCAGGACAGAGTCTGTATTTGAACAAAGTGAAGAATTCCTCTTCTGTTATAATAATTCCATTTTATGAGAAAACACAAGTTTAACTGAATTAAGTTGTTGAGAGTTTTTATTGTTCATATATTTAGACTTTAACATTTTTTTTATTTAACCTTTATTTAACCAGGAAAAAAACCCATTAAGATTAAAAACCTCTTTTTCAAGGGAGTCCTGGCCAAGAGGCAGCAAAGTTACATAAGAAACATAGATACATTAAATTTAAACATAAACAAGACTTTGCTATGTGGGGCATGTTTGTTCCTATTTCTCTATGTATTCATTCATGGCTTGTGTTTTTTTGAATCCATATATTGTATTTATTATTAGTATTATTATTATATATTACATTATATATATATATATATATATTATACACTACTGTTCAAAAGTTTGGGGTCACCCAAACAATTACTGTTTTCCTGAAAAGTCACACTTATTCACCACCATACGTTTTGAAATGAATAGAAAATAGAGACAAGACATTGACAAGGTTAGAAATAATGATCTGTATTTGAAATAAGATTTTTTTTTACATCAAACTTTGCTTTCGTCAAAGAATCCTCCATTTGCAGCAATTCCAGCATTGCAGACCTTTGGCATTCTAGCTGTTAATTTGTTGAGGTAATCTGGAGAAATTGCCCCCCAGGCTTCCAGAAGCAGCTCCCACCAGTTGGATTGGTTGGATGGACACTTCCTGCGTACCATACGGTCAAGCTGCTCCCACAGCAGCTCAATGGGGTTCAGATCTGGTGACTGCGCTGGCCACTCCATTACCCATAGAATACCAGCTGCCTGCTTCTGCTCTGAATAATTCTTGCACAATTTGGAGGTGTGTTTAGGGTCATTGTCCTGTTGTAGGATGAAATTGGCTCCAATCAAGTGCTGTCCACTGGGTATGGCATGGCGTTGCCAAATGGAGTGATAGCCTTCCTTATTCAGAATCCCTTTTACCCTGTACAAATCTCCCACCTTACCAGCACCAAAGCAACCCCAGACCATCACATTACCTCCAGCATGCTTAACAGATGGCGTCAGGCATTCTTCCAGCATCTTTTCATTTGTTCTGCGTCTCACAAACGTTCTTCTTTGTGATCCAAACACCTCAAACTTGGATTCATCCGTCCACAACACTTTTTTCCAGTCTTCCTCTGTCCAATGTCTGTGTTCTTTTGCCCATCTTAATCTTTTTCTTTTATTGGCCAGTCTCAGATATGGCTTTTTCTTTGCCATCCTGCCCTGAAGCCCAGAATCCTGCAGCCGCCTCTTCACTGTAGATGTTGACACTGGTGTTCTGTGGGTACTATTTAATGAAGATGCCAGTTGGGGACCTGTGAGGCGTCTGTTTCTAGAACTAGAGACTCTAATGTACTTATCTTCTTGCTCAGTTGTGCAACGCGGCCTCATACTTCTTTTTCTACTCTAGTTAGAGCCTGTTTGTGCTGTCCTCTGAAGGGAGTAGTACACACCGTTGTAGGAAATCTTCAATTTCTTAGCAATTTCTCAGATGGAATAGCCTTCATTTCTAAGAACAAGAATAGACTGTCGAGTTTCAGATGTAAGTTCTCTTTTTCTGGCCATTTTAATTCTGGCAATATGTGATGAAATAAAACGCCTGATGTTAGAACACAGACTGTTTATTAAGGATAGAACAACAAAGAGAAATTGTAATTTAATATAAAACACAAATATAGATTGAAGTAATACATTTCACACAGGAAAAAGTAATTTTCCTTCTGGATATAGTCTTTAATCATTACACGTACACTCCATTTTCTATTTCATTTTTATTACAAAAGTTTTCAATGGGATGAGAACATTTGGATGCTGTGAAACAACCAGAGATTTTTTTTAAGGAACATGTTGGAAAAGAACAAGGAGCTGTTTGCTTTCAGAGGAAGGAGTAGACACTGACGTCAGCGACTAGCTTTCAAGCAAATTTTGTGTTTTATTATTATTTTTAAATCAGTATCACTGGCGATATTCTGCTGTAACATGTGAAGGGAAGAATAAAACAGTAAAGCTCATCTTTCATTTGTATAAACATCAACTTTTATACACGTAAAACCTTTCAGATTTTATGTTCAGTACGTTGGAACTGAGGCGGAGTTAACTCGTTTTGTTCTTCCTACTCCGTGCGCGCTCCCGACGAGGGGATACAAATTTTCACAGGGATAACTACCTTGGCACGACACCGGGACAGAAGGACAGGTTCATTACCAGGAGGTTCCAAACTTCAGGGAGAGGAACCACATTCCAACTGTTCCACATCATATCAGGCCTGCAACGAGGGAAATTGTTTTATTTTGAACTATATGCCGGCTCAGGTATGAGTCAGGGAGTGTGGACCCACATGTTTTAGTTGGACAATTAAACTGAAACTTTATTAAGAGTGAAATTTATTTTAATTTTATTTTTGAAAACATCTCAATTGTATTGTGTTTTTTTTTTGGGGGGGGGGGGTTCTTTTTCTCAATATAAGGTCAAAGATTGATAAAATGTTGTGCGTTATTCGGTTATTTCCGATAAGTAAAATTATTGGATAAGAAATAAGCAGAAGTAAGGCTGGATTATAACCCTGATTTTGAGTGCCTTAGGTTGTATTTAAATGTTATTACTATCCTCAGAGGTGAGCCAAACTCAAGTCAAAACATAACAAATAGAGTTTAAGGGGTTTGTTACGAACTCAGGGGCCCTTACCTACTTCAGTGGGGTATAGGTGGGCTACATCTAGAATCACAGACATCTTCAAATTGTCACTTAGATCAAATGCAGGACGTCTGGTTTTATATATAAATGTATTTCACAGCTATTCTTCATAGTATTTATAAATATAATTTCCAGGGGACAGAAAAGCCTCCATGGGGTGGAATGACTCACAGACCTGGAACAGGAAAACAGATAGACCTGAATGTGTTCTAGACACAGTTTTAGCTTTGAACCCAGAACTTCTCCAGATGGTTCTGATGAGATGACCCAGCAGACATCAGTAGGTCGATGTAGTGAAGAGTTCAGACCCAGATGGTTCCTGCTGGAATCAGGTTCCTCTGGTCCTCTACACATGATGGGAATCAGCTTTCTGCTTTACAGGACACTAACTGGACCTGAACCACTGGGAACTGACTGGTTCTGGTTTCTCTCTCAGACTGACTGAAGTCCAGAAGATGGAAAATTGTCATCTAAAGGAGGACAGAGCAGAACCTCCAGCATCCAACTGTCCGTTTGTGAGGAGTGACCGGTCCAAAGATAAACCTTCAAACTTCAGTGCAGAACCTGGACCCTCAGACCCAAAGTAAGGAACCAGTTTCTAACTGATCCATGAGACTTTACAGAGATAGAACCTCTAGAATCTGAACTGCTTGATCTTCAGCGTCTAAATCCAAAGTTCTTTAGTTTTTCTTTCAGCTTAAAGCTAAATAAACATGAACGATGTCAGTCAGTAAATCAGTAGAATTTGAGGAACACAGAACCAACCAAGAATCTGAGGAGCAATCAGGTTCAGAGATGTTCTCTAAAGCTTTGGACCACAGGAGGTTTTGGACTGGGAACACTGGACCCAGCGTATATACTGGGTCCAGTTGATCCAATAGGCTCATGACCCGGCCAAAGGTTAACAGGGAAAAGCAGAACAACAGGACTTGGGTTGTCCCTCTAGTTCTAAGGTTCTGGTTCAGAGTCCGGTCCGGTGTTCTGTTCTTTAATGACGGCCACATCAGCTCCTCAGACAAGATGAACAGCTTCGGTTCTGATATCAGGGACCAGAACCTCTGCTCTCCACCTTCTCAGACTAGATGTGATCAATGGGTCAATGTCCAGAACTTTCTGGGCTTTGTAGTTCTAGTAGTGAGTACTATAGTAGTACTTTGTAGAATCCTTCCTAGAAATCTGATCTCATCAGCTCCATTAAACTGTGACATGAGCCTCTTGTCGTGCAGGTGTTGCTTTGACCCATGTGATCCAGACCAGTAGAACCCAGTTCTTCAGATAATTTTCAGCTGGATCCAACAGAACTGTCTGAATATTTCATTCTGGAACTTTAAACCTTCTGCTTCTCTGCAGCAGTTTGTGTTCAGAGCTTCTTCTTCTTCTCTGGTTTTTATCTCAGAGTTTCTCACTGATTGATTTGATCTGAATAACAACATGTTTGTGTTTCAGAGGTCAGAACCACAGAAAGAGAAAGAGAGCAGAACCTCCAGGATCCAGATGTCCGTCTATGAGGAGTGACCTGTCCAAAGGACAGCAACCAGACTTCAGTGCAGAACCTGGACCCTCAGACCCAAAGTAAGGAACCAGTTTCTAACTGATGGATGTGACTCTGCAGAGATACAACCTCTAGAATATGAACTGGTTGATCTTCAACGTCTCACTGGTTTGGACTTTCTGCTGGTTTTTCATTGGCATCCAGCAGATTACTGACAGGTCCAAAGTCATTCTCTCTCCTCCAGCCTGATAAATCTCAAACGTTGTTCAGGTCTGAATCTAAATGATCAGAGATAGAGACTCAGTGTGTCATGAATCAGCAGAATGGTTCTGGTTCCTTCCAGCAGGTGGAACTGGGCTGTAGAAGCAGCCCTCACTGCAGCGGGCTCCTTGGTGTCTTTGTCCACACAGTCCTACCTGTGGAGCTGCAGGTTGGGTCTGTTCAGAGCTTCATCATGTTGCTCAGAAACCAGAACTTTCCCAGCAGCTGTTCATCTGCAGCTCTGTGGCGTCTCTTTCCTCCCAGCATCAAACAAACCTCAGCATCACCCTGCCTCTGATCCAGCTTAGCTTCACTTGGGTTTTATTGCACTGACTGGCAGCTAAAAGAAGCAGTTGAACAGCTCTGCAAAGTCCTTTTATAGGTTATTTCAGTCATTGGATGACTAACCAATAACGTCCATATGCACTCACCGGCCACTTTATTAGGTACCCCATGCTAGTAACGGGTTGGACCCCCTTTTGCCTTCAGAACTGCCTCAATTCTTGGTGGCATAGATTCAACAAGGTGCTGGAAGCATTCCTCAGGGAGTTTGGTCCATATTGACATGATGGCATCACACAGTTGCCGCAGATTTGTGGGCTGCACATCCATGATGCGAATCTCCCGTTCCACCACATCCCAAAGATGCTCTATTGGATTGAGATCTGGTGACTGTGGGGGCCATTTGAGTACAGTGAACTCATTGTCATGTTCAAGAAACCAGTCTGAGATGATTCCAGCTTTATGACATGGCGCATTATCCTGCTGAAAGTAGCCATCAGAAGTTGGGTACATTGTGGTCATAAAGGGATGGACATGGTCAGCAACAATACTCAGGTAGGCTGTGGCGTTGCAACAATGCTCAATTGGTACCAAGGGGCCCAAAGAGTGCCAAGAAAATATTCCCCACACCATGACACCACCACCACCAGCCTGAACCGTTGATACAAGGCAGGATGGATCCATGCTTTCATGTTGTAGACGCCAAATTCTGACCCTACCATCCGAATGTCGCAGCAGAAATCGAGACTCATCAGACCAGGCAACGTTTTTCCAATCTTCTATGGTCCAATTTCCATGAGCTTGTGCAAATTGTAGCCTCAGTTTCCTGTTCTTAGCTGAAAGGAGTGGCACCCGGTGTGGTCTTCTGCTGCTGTAGCCCATCTGCCTCAAAGTTCGACGTACTGTGCGTTCAGAGATGCTCTTCTGCCCACCTTGGTTGTAACGGGTGGTTATTTGAGTCACTGTTGCCCTTCTATCAGCTCCAACCAGTCTGGCCATTCTCCTCTGACCTCTGGCATCAACAAGGCATTTCCGCCCACAGAACTGCCGCTCACTGGATGTTTTTTCTTTTTCGGACCATTCTCTGTAAACCCTAGAGATGGTTGTGCGTGAAAATCCCAGTAGATCAGCAGTTTCTGAAATACTCAGACCAGCCCTTCTGGCACCAACAATCATGCCACGTTCAAAGTCACTCAAATCACCTTTCTTCCCCATACTGATGCTCGCTTTGAACTGCAGGAGATTGTCTTGACCATGTCTACACGCCTAAATGCACTGAGCTGCCGCCATGTGATTGGCTGCTTAGAAATTAAGTGTTAATGAGCAGTTAGACATGTGTACCTAATAAACTGGCCGGTGAGTGTATATGCAGATGTATCCCATAGTATAGCATGTAGCATAACATTATTCTGGGTATCTTAGACCGACTCGTAGACATTGACAGAGTTAGCCAATGACATTGTGTCTAACGTTAGAAAATAGAACAAAATTCACAGTGAAATGTAAAAGTAGTAATTCTTTATTAAGTGGACGATGCTGTCGTTCGTTCTTGTAGTTTTGTTTTTTTTACATAAAGTACATAAAGAAGTATGAGGGTGTAGGGATGAAGGTATCTGGCTATGATGAAACTCGTCTCACATGCAGATTTAGATAGAAACACTGCGCAGGGGAATGCCTGAGACTGCTGACATTGAGACATGCAGTGATGATGATTTGAAACTAGAAGCAGAGATTAATGAATGCAGTGAGCTACATAAACACCAACCAAAACAACAGAAGCAGACTTAATAAGCCTCCTACTGGGTCACTAAATGACAGTAAAACATGGCGAACTGCCAAATGAAAATCTGCTACGACTCAACGTGGCCTAAAAATGATCATGATTTAGTTTTAAAGTGAGTCTGTTAGAGGATCAATACAACTCAACCTCAAAACGCTGACGGAGAAGATAAGCCGATAGACTTTGTAAAGAGAAGGCTGCAGCTTAATTGATCATTTAGAGTGACGAGACATCGACCAGAATATTCACCCCATTTAAGCGGTGAAGTGAAGACTTGATTGAATGTTATGTGATAAGCCATACCTAAAAGAAAGTGATTTTTTTTATATTGAATAATATAGACACCACTGACCTAACTATTTACCCAGTAGATCACGTTTAGCCTGGTGAAAATAAATTTAATTAATGTAATTAAATTTATTGAGTCTGATTAAGGAATTTGGGTTCCATATATCAGATTATTCATCTAATATATGGATAATGCAGGATTAAATAGTGTTGATGTTTGACTGGCAGACAGATTATGTGGTTAGACCAAAGCATTATTCAAATTTATTAAAATATTAGGTTCAAAGAATTTAATAAAAGTCAGGGGCAATAGGAAACAACTAACTTTCCACAAAACTTTGGTTTCTAAATTCAGCTTCCTTAAAATTTAAATCTCAGACAAAGCATGACTGGAAATCAAAACAGACTGAAAGAAACGCAGGAATGACATGATTTGTCCATCAAAGCAGCGCACAATCTACTGATTAAATCACCATGACATGATTAACAGAGAACATTGTATAAAAACCAGCTAGGGACCTTGAAAAGCAAAGATCAGGGACTGATGTTAATTAACGATGAGAAGCTTTGAGCTGGAGAAGCACGTGCATGAATTATAGGTATTTTTTTAATAGAGAAAAGAGCTGAAGGTATGAATGAGGAAACACTAGATCCTTGAAGCAATATGTCTCACCTGAAGAGAATCAGAGTCAGCGAGCTGAACGCAGATCGAGCCAGCTGACTGCTGATGGCTGAAACACAGAAATGTTTGGAGGCGGGGGAACAGGGAGTGGCGAAGACATGAATCTCTGCAGCTTTGCGTGGATCAACAGGTGTGTCAGAGGATAGGATCCGAGTAGCAGCCAGAGGGGAGGATCCGAAGCTCACCGCCAGTTTAAACGGGGTCATCTGAATGATGTCAGACAGCGCATCCACCACCTGCGCACTTAGGAGCAGACCAGCCCAGATTGAAAGCCTTTAAAGAAAAACTTTGGAAGCCGATTGGCTTTGGTGGAGGTGTGGTTCAAAGCTGATTGGCTGTGTCGCAGGTGGATGTAGGAGAGCAATTAGTTTCTTCGGTTGAACTTCCACCTAGGCTCCATAACAATGTCATCAATACATGTATATTACATGTAAAGTGTTTCCCACAGGATTTTAGGAGACTGTGGTGGGAGAGTCTCTGACCCTCAGGGGTTTTTATGTGTGCACATTTTTAAGTGTGGTGTATCCCACTTAAAGGGGAACCCCAGTTTTTTCACATTAGGCCCTTGGTTTTACGTTATTCAATCATGTTCTACTCACCCATATGAGTTTTGTGCCATTTGGAGCCGTTCTGAAGATATTCTGTTAGGTTATATCCAAGTAAGGTCTTCCTATGGGCAACAAGTTGAAGGCACAAACTAAACTGTTCATAATTTATTGTTTATGGTACGCCAGCATTCAGAACATGGAGGCCAATCACTGTCACCCCAGACATCCGCTGTTATATTTTTTATATTTAAAAACAAAGCGGCGTGTGTGACGTCATCCGTGTATGAAGTCCTGTCATATGACTGCTCACTGCTTTCCTCACATGCCTGGAAGATGTCTAGTGCTGCTACCACAGACGATCTCGCTCTCCAAATGGAATTGAACGATTCAGATTAGCTAGAATGAATAGAAGGGGTAGAGCTTAGCCGCCTGTGGCCCGGGCTCCTGTTATGACTCCAGTGCCCATGCGCGGATAAAGTGCATTTTTGAGGGCACTTTTTTTTTTTTACTTTTTCTTTTTTCCCTTGTGGTTCACTAAGGAGCCTACAAATCATTATATTAGAGAGGAAGACTTGATTAGGTGACTGTTGCTGTGTGAATAAAATGCCGTTTTTTAAGATGAAATATTTCCAATTCAGTTATTTATTTTAGACCAAATAAAATTTTACATCCTGCTCGCTCCCACTCTACATTCAGGAAGCTGAGGGTTAACATGCTGTGGCTCTGACTGAAGTGTTGAGAGGGATTTCTGCAGAAGCAGGAGAACGGGGTAGGAACGGGGGAGGCGCCCTACCGCAGTACCTGCCGCTGGAGGACAAGAGTAGGAACGATACTTGCTTTCACAGAAGAGTCTCCAAAATCCGTTGGTGACACCAGAAAAGTCACTAGATTGGTCGCTGGTTGCTTTTTTGAAAAAGAGTCGCTGGAGGGGTCTGAAAAGTCGCTAAATATAGTCCGAACTGGGTAGCCGGGCTGGCATTTTTATAAAGGAGGGTGGGATGCGCGCTTCGAAAAAATATAACTGCCGCTTAGAGTAGAACCGCCACTGACCGTCTATGAGCGTGGCACGCATTCTTCCTGTCGCTTGATTACGGCTATAAACAATTTGTCTCTGTATGGCGGGTTACGGACGTTATCAATGTACAGCTGTGGAATGGTCTGATATACTGACAGATATTTTTGTTGTTGTTGCTTTCTCTCTCTGTATCTATATAAGACTGTGGCAGGCTTAAACAAGACTGTGGTGGGCTTAAACGAGAATGTAGCAGGCCCAAACAAGACTGTGGCAGGCCCAAACGAGACTGTGGCAGCCTTAAACAAGACTGTGGCAGGCCCAAACGAGACTGTAGCAGGCTTAAACGAGACTGTGGCAGGCCCAAACGAGACTGTGGCATGCTTAAACGAGACTGTGGCAGGCTTAAATGAGACTGTAGCAGGCTTAAACAAGACTGTGGCAGGCCCAAACGAGACTGTGGCAGGCTTAAACGAGACTGTGGCAGGCTTAAACGAGACTGTGGCAGGCCCAAACGAGACTGTGGCAGGCTTAAACGAGACTGTGGCAGGACCAAACGAGACTGTGGCAGGCTTGAATGTGACTCTGACAGGCTTAAACGAGACTTTGGCAGGCCCAAACGAGACTGTGGCAGGCTTAAACGAGACTGTGGCAGGCCCAAACGAGACTGTGGCAGGCTTAAACGAGACTGTGGCAGGCCCAAACGAGACTGTGGCAGGCCCAAACGAGACTGTGGCAGGCCCAAACGAGACTGTGGCAGGCCCAAACGAGACTGTGGCAGGCCCAAACGAGACTGTGGCAGGCTTAAACGAGACTGTGGCAGGCCCAAACGAGACTGTGGCAGGCTTAAACGAGACTGTGGCAGGACCAAACGAGACTGTGGCAGGACCAAACGAGACTGTGGCAGGCCCAAACGAGACTGTGGCAGGCCCAAACGAGACTGTGGCAGGCCCAAACGAGACTGTGGCAGGCCCAAACGAGACTGTGGCAGGCCCAAACGAGACTGTGGCAGGCTTAAACGAGACTGTGGCAGGCCCAAACGAGACTGTGGCAGGCTTAAACGAGACTGTGGCAGGACCAAACGAGACTGTGGCAGGACCAAACGAGACTGTGGCAGGACCAAACGAGACTGTGGCAGGCCCAAACGAGACTGTGGCAGGCCCAAACGAGACTGTGGCAGGCCCAAACGAGACTGTGGCAGGCTTAAACGAGACTGTGGCAGGACCAAACGAGACTGTGGCAGGACCAAACGAGACTGTGGCAGGACCAAACGAGACTGTGGCAGGCCCAAACGAGACTGTGGCAGGCCCAAACGAGACTGTGGCAGGACCAAACGAGACTGTGGCAGGACCAAACGAGACTGTGGCAGGCCCAAACGAGACTGTGGCAGGACCAAACGAGACTGTGGCAGGACCAAACAAGACTGTGGCAGGCCCAAACGAGTCTTGTTCATTAATGGGAAACAATGCATGTACATAATCAATAATGGACTTTTGGCACATATGAATTATGCTCCATTAACACATTAATTTTATTGTGATGGATTGCTATATGTTATATTACATGATTTATAGACTTTATTGACTTTATAATTACTAGGCAATGTGATGGACCTATTTATTTTTATTAGAAGTTAAATTAATCCACTTATGCTATGAAACAGCAAGTGTGTGTCGAAATGATGAATTTATCTTTATTTTAAAAGTTTTAAGTCCCCCCTGATCATCATTGTTGTTCGATAATGTAGAGGACATATTGTTTAAATTGCAACCGGTCTAACAAGGGAGTACCAATATGGCGGCTGGTGGCTTCATTTCAACCCCATTCTACCAATGGGCAATTAGCAATGCAGTGAATAAATAGAGATCAGTGGTTGTGGGTGGTTCAGTGTTAGAGTAGATGCTCCATGTGCCGAGGCTATAGTCCCTGATCCGATTGTCTTGGGTTTGTTTCCTGTTTTTGCTTCATTAGCTGCATGTCCTTCCTGCTCTCTTCACCCTCATACCTGTCAGATTCAAGGTCGGCTAAATATGGGGGCCAGAGGGGCCAACGCCCCCTCAGAACTGGTCTGCTGGAAGACAGAACTTTCTCATCTCTCTGTCCATTCTGTGCTGTGAGCTCAGCAGAACCCTCAGCTTCCATTAATGCTGCAGTTTATTTGTGGGGATCAGAATAAGAGTTTCATAGATCATTTTAGTTCATCTCAGCAGTGATGGTAGAGAAACGCTAAAATCTCCTCTGCAGCTCCCAGTTTGAAATGGTTTCTGTGGTCCAGACTGACTGTGCTCCATCTCAGCTCACTGGCTGAACTCCTCCTCCCTCCACAGTTCATCTCATCTAGGATGAGCTTCATCTTCAGGTTAATAAAATGAAGGATCTCAGAACAAAGCTGAAAGAATCATTCTGGTCAGAGATCTACATAAAAGCTCCCAGTGAAGCCAGTTCCTTCTAACTGGGAGCCTCATTAATCCCAGTTTGGATCAATAATATACAGAAACTAGTCAGAGAGCAAATAGGCTGTTGTGACTGAGCATCTGGTCCTCTGTCTGTGGTTGACCTCCATGAACATTTTCATCTTCAATAGGACAGCCCCACCCTGTTGGTAGTGAACTGTTTCAGTGATGAGGAAATGTCTCCACAGACTGAGGAAGATAAGCAAAACCCAGTGTGGAGAAAGAGCCGGAGCTGGACCGCTGACAACCAGTCAGAACAGCTGTGCAGCAGGTAAGACTGAACATCTCCCATTAACAGCTTCCTTCAATCATCTCTGTTGAACTCTGACAACAGATCAGTGATTACAGGATAGATATTTATATTTACCACATGGAATCATTCAAATAATATCTTGTTTCAGTCAGAAACTAAAACTCCTCACTAAAACTAAGAAAGTGGAGAACATCAGCTCAGTTCTAAAGTCCTTCTACTGGCTCCCATAGCTCAGAGAATAGACTTTAAAATACCTCTGTTAGTGTATAAATTACGGAATGAATTAGCAGAGTGGTTCAGGTTGTAGAAGTAGCCCAGTTACATTACAGACTTGTTATCAGTGGATCAACAGCCAGACCCCTCAGGTCTACTGGATCAGAACCAGAACTCCTTAACTCCATAATTTTAGCAAACTCCCCAAATCTGTAAAAGTACGGGAACCCTCAACTTCTTTAAATCACCATTAAAATACCTTTTTCCTCAGAGTTCTCTTAGACTGAGCTATCTAACCTGTTAAATGGATCATCAGGTTTTTGAGTTTCTGCTGGGTTCCCCCCTGTGACCCTGCTGGGTTGTGAGAACACCTATTAAATACAGAAAATATATTACTTATTTAATGTGTTTCACTTAGAATTTAAGTACATGGGGGTGTTAATTATTGTTAAACAGTTTAAAGACACTAAGTTAAAGGTGAAGCAATGAAGCAACATTGAAAACACATCTAATAGGTATAAAACATTGAATGCTTCCTAATTGTTGATTCTGGCGAATCACAAAATTCCCTTTCAAATGAGGTTCGACTGACTTGCACTGTTGATGCAGATTATTATAAACAATTACTAGGATGCTTCTTATTTTAATGATCAGCATTATGCTATACCTGAGCTCAATGCAGCGGCTTGGTGGCTCCAAACAGTTCCTGCAGCTCTTACCAGTTCACAGCTGATTAGGGTAAAGGTACAGTGTGCAGGAACACGGGGACAAAAGGGCTTTAATAGTTTGAGCTTTTGTTTTCTGCAACTTTAAGGATTTCCTGGTTGGACGATGCAATGACCTCCTAGCTTAGATACCTTGGTATAAAACTATTAGTTTTCTGTTAATTATGAAGGTTTCCTTCGTAGAAATGAACAAACACAGCCCTCAGTGAGAATATTAGAAATAGTTTTATTCTTTGTTTGGCTGAAATGTTTCATCTCATTTCTTTGTTTCTTTATTCAGATGTTGATGGTCAATGTCAACGTGACCTTAAAGTATCTCTGAAGAAGAAGTTTGAATGTGTCTCTGAAGGCATTACTAAAGCTGGAAAGAGAACCTTTCTGGATGAGATCTACACAGAGCTCTACATCACAGAGGGAAAGACTAGAGAGGTCAATGATGAACATGAGGTCAGAAGGATTGAAGCATCATTCTGGGAACAAAACAGGCCAGGAAAACCAATCAGACCAGAAGACATCTTCAATCCACCTGGAGGAAGAAATCGGATCAGAACCGTGATGACGATGGGCGTGGCTGGCATCGGGAAAACAGTCTTAACACAGAAGTTCACGCTGGACTGGGCTGAAGGCAGAACCAACAAGAACATCCAGTTCATATTTCCATTCACCTTCAGAGAGCTGAATGTGCTGAAAGGGAAAAAGTTCAGCTTGGTGGAACTTGTTCATCACTTCTTCACTGAAACCAAAGGAATCTGCAGCTTTGATCACTTTCAGGTTCTGTTCATCTTGGATGGTCTGGATGAGAGTCGACTTCCTTTGGACTTCACCAACAAGGAGATCCTGACTGATGTTACAGAGTCCACCTCAGTGGATGTTCTGCTGACTAACCTCATCAGGGGAAAACTGCTTCCCTCTGCTCTCCTCTGGATAACCACAAGACCTGCAGCAGCCAATCAGATCCCTCCTGAGTGTGTTGACATGGGGACAAAGGTCAGAGGGTTCACCAACCCACAAAAGGAGGAATACTTCAAGAAGAGATTCAGAGATGAGGAGAAGGCCAGCAGGACCATCTCCCACATTAAAAAATTAAAAAGTCTCTTCATTATGTGTCACATTCCCGTCTTCTGCTGGATCACTGCTGATGTTCTGGAGGGTTTGTTGGAGACCAAAGATGGACGAGAGTTGCCAAAGACCCTGACTGGGATGTACATCTGCTTCCTAAAGCTTCAGATCGAACGGAAAATAATCAAGTATGATGGAGGACAGAAGACGGAGTCTCCATGGACTCAAGAGAACATCAAGATGGTTCAGTCTCTGGGAAAACTGGCATTTGAAGGACTGCTGGAAGGAAACCTGATCTTCTATCAGTCAGACCTGGAAAAGTGTGGCATCAACATCAAAGATGCTTCGTGGTTCTCAGGAGTGTTTACTGAGATCTTTAAAGAGGAGAGAGGGATGGACGACACCTCAGTCTACTGCTTTGTTCATCTGAGCTTCCAGGAGTTTCTGGCTGCAGTCTACCTGCTCCACTGCTTCACCAGCAGGAACACAGAGGTGGTGGAGAACTTCCTGGGAGAAAAATACAGAGAAACATCTCTGGAGGACTTCATGAAGAAAGTCATGGAGAAATCCCTCAGGAATAAAAATGGCCACCTGGACCTGTTTGCTCGCTTCCTTCATGGCCTCTCTGTGGAGTCCAACCAGAGCCTCTTAAGAGGCCTGCTGGGTGAGATGGAGAACAGTCCAGGAACCATCCAGAGATTGATCAGCAATCTGAAGAAGATTAACAATGGTAGATTCTCTGTTGTCCAAACGATTAACATCTTACTCTGTCGTCAGGAGATGGAGGGTGTCTTAGTTTACCGGGAGATCCAGGATTTCCTGAAATCAGGGAAGTATATCTCAGTGATCCAGTGCTCAGCTTTGGCCTACATGCTGCAGATGTCAGAGGAGGTTGTGGACGAGTTGGACCTGGAGAAGTACAACACATCAGAGAATGGACGTTGGAGACTGTTTCCAGCTTTGAGTAACTGCAGAAAGGCTCGGTGAGTCCAGATGTCTTCATGGCGTGATGCTGATTCTGCTCTATTGTCCTCCTGGTTCTTCTTCATGGTTCTAGTTGCTTCTGGAAGTTTCTACTCTTTAACCTCTTCCTTCATCCTCTGGACTATTTAAAGCATTCAAACATCTAAACATTCAGCTCCTTCAGGACAGCTCTGCTGGAGCTTTGCTGTTTAGAGATTTTGATCATTTTCAAAATATTCAACTTTGGATCAGTTTCCATCTTCCATTGAAATTAATATAAATCCTTCAGAATGTAGAAAATCTGTGTTTTCTCTAAAGATCCAATCAGCCAGAGACCCATCAGAATCTTTAACCATCTCTTCACTCATTGGGCTGTTAGCCCAGAATTGACCTTTTTAGTCTCTTTGAATGTTTTTATAAAATCACTATTTAACTTTGTTGGGAACTTGGACCATTCAGATCAATCCCTGCATTGCTGCTGTTGTTTGGTTGTTTGGATCCAGAATCTCCCTTTCTTCCTGTCACAGATTTCCCTCTGAGTTTGTAAATTAGAGCCAAAATATGTTGATGTGTGACTGGTTTCACAAAATGTAATTTCTGTAGGAGTCCTAGTTTCTGTCAGATCCTCCCAAAGCTCTGAGAACTCTTCTTCCAGAGTTTGGAACCATTTCCCTCATCAACACTTCATCTGCAGCCTTTGTTGAAGCTGGTAGATGTCGTCTATAAAGACATGTAGAGACATGAGCTTTAACCCTTTAGACATTCCAGCCTCTTCTAATTACTGGGAGAACTTTCACTGCATCCTGCCGGAATTTGGAATTTCTCAGTCACATTCTCACCAACATTGGGTTGGGATAAATATTGCTCCACAGGTTAATTATTTAGTAATTATTTATCATTTCTGGTCTTTTATTTTTAAACTGATGAAGGAACCTTATTTTTTTTTATTATTATTATTATTTTTTTTAACAGTGTCCTGTCTGGCAATGTGGCAATAAGAATAATTGTCTTGATGCCAAAAAGAGCCCAACAGATTTTACTATTACAAGTTGAGCAGTACGGCTATTGCCCTAATGTTCCGCTTGTTTAATGCATAAAAATTGCTTTATTATAATTATGCAGAGAGTTTTACAGATTATATGAATACTGCAATGTAAATAGAACAGAAGACAAAAAACAGAAGAAGAAAAAAAGAAAAAAAATGAAAGAAGGAGGAGATAGAATACATGATAAATTTTTTTCAGTCTGCTTCATAATCTGCAACGAGATGCAAAAAAAACAGCACAACCGAAAGACATGGTAGAGGACATACAATAAAGCAACACCCTGAAACTATCGCTGAAGTAGTATTATTTAATCTGACATCTACTCTGTGTTACCTGAAGACTAAACTAAAATCAACTTAAATTGATGCTGAGTTCATCCTTACTGTTCCAATTCATGAGGGTAGTTTTCTTTGCGATAAACAATGCAGTGATGCCATGCAAACTGATTTTTTACAACCCAGGCCCAGTGATAGGTCCTTACATACCTGTATCCAGAACCTCTGAACCGGCGTGCATAACCATAACTTGTCAATATAATTCTCAAGATGATTGCCTGTGCACTGTGGACAGATGTTAGATTGTGCAAAACCCATCTTGAATAATCTTTGACCTGTATAGTGCACTCTGTGGAGGATTTTGTATTGTATTAATTGTAAGTTGGGGTTTCTAGTCATGTTAAAAGTTCTTAGACATATCTGAGCCCAGATGTTTTGTTCAAAGCTGACTGATAAATCCTCCTCCCATTTAGTAATAGGAAGAGATATTGTATCATCCAGTTTAGTCAGTGTCCTGTATGATTTAGACAGTAGTTTGGGGGGTTTAACTTTAGGAACGCTGATATATTGGTTGTAATTTGTAAACCTCCATCAATATGCTTAAATTTATTTCTAATTATAGCTTTAATTTGCTCATATTCTAAGAATTTTTTTTGTTAATGCCATATTGCAAATTTAATCTAGCAAATGTGATAAACTCTGTACCTTCAAATAAATGATCCAGACATGTAATACCTTTATTCTTCCAGTATGGAAAGATTATCATATTATTGTTTTGTAGAATGTCAGGGTTATCCCAGATGGGTGTACGACTGCACGGGATAAGTGATGACTTTGTTATTTTTAGAAAATTCCCACCATGCTGTCAGGGAAGAGTTGATGTTAATATTTTTAAAACGTGTGCCGTTTGATATTAGATCTGAAATTAAGATATTACTGCATATTTCCTGTTCTGTGTCTATCCAGGGCTCATCTAAGGGATTCTGTTTCATCCATTTAGAGATGTATTGTAATCTATTTGCTAAGTAGTAGTGTTGGAAGTAATGTAAATCTAGTCCCCTCTGTCGTTAGTTTTCTGTAGTGTCTTTAAGCTGATACGAGGGGTGTTAGGTTCAAAATGTGGGTTCGTAAAAGAAGAACTGGGTTCACACAAAAAGGGATTCTCAACAACTTCTGCAGAAGGGGAAAGAGCTGCAACCCAACTTTCCAACACTCTCTCCCTCTGACCTTCTCTGCAGAGCGCTTTTATTAACAGAACATAACAAATGGTTACAAAACAGAGTATAGTTCTGACAGAACAATTGATCAGGTCATAAGACAGGATGCTCCACTGACTGAATCACAAGAGAGAGTGGAGCATCTAATTTCTCCAATGTTTCATATGTACATACATTAATTTTATAATCATCATTGAATAAACCTAACAAGGAGGTTTATCCTTTCAAAGAAATTTAGACATGGAAGAATCTAGAGATTTAAACCAATCGGGTGAGGGTTTATTGCGATCATTGGAAATAGGTAGTTAATTCTGGGTAAGACCATTTTAATTTAGGCTACCCTACCTATAAGGGAGCTCGGAAGCGATTTCCATCTTTCTAGATCCTCTTCTATCTTTTTTAAAAGAGGGATGTGGTTGAGTTTTGGTAACTCAGCTAGTTTAGATGACACAGTAATTCCCAAATATTTGATATTTCCTGTTTGCAATTGTAGAATTGAGGGATTTTGTAGGGAGCAATTAATTGGTAGTACTATAGATTTAGACCAATTTATAGAGTACTCTGAGACATTTGAGAAAGATTCTAGTAATCTAATCACTTGAGAGAGGCAAGTGTTTGAGTGCTGAAGATAAAGTCATACATCATCTGCATAAACACTAATTTATGCCCTATTTTCATGCCTTTTATACCTTCAACCACATTAGTTTGTCTGATTGTAGCAGCTAGACGCTCAATGAAAATGGCAAAAAAAAATTAGGGGGAGAGCGGGCATCCCTGTCTGGTGCCCCTCTGAAGACAAAAGCTGGAATATGTTTGATTATTTGTCCTGACAGGCTGTTGGGAAGCTGTATAATATTTTAACAAATTTATTAAGGAATTGCAAAAGCCAAATTTATGTAGAGTAGCAAATAAAAATTTCCAGTTTACTCTATCAAATGCTTTTTCTGCCCTCTAAAGCCAATATGTAAGATTAAATATTTTTACTGGAACCTTATTTTAAAATTGTAGTTTATCTGACATTCAACTAATGATTAAATGACATGAAATGAGAACCAGAGACCAAATAATCAGGCAGCTACACTGCAATGCATTTAGTCTGCAGGATTGCAGATCAAATCAAAAAGAGTGAACCACTGACAGTCACCATCTAAAGGATTAATTGGCTGTTGCCATGAAGAAAAGTGGCCACATCTGTCATGATGGATCAATGGAGCAAGCCCAAGATGCAGAACACACACGGAGGAGGCAGGGAAAAAGTTCAAATGTTTATTAAAAGTTCTGAAACACGAGAGAATAAACAAGTTCTGAGAATGTTTCACTGAAGTCTTGACTGGGACTGGAGACTGTTGGTTAGCAGAGTTCATGAGAAGCTAAGCGTCTAGCTTCAGGCTTAGCATGGCAGACCTTGATCTGAGCTTCCAGCTCATTGCAGAGAACAACAGGGAATATCCACATAGGATTCTTCAGGCTGATTCCACATAGGAACCTTCAGGTAAACTCCACATAGAAGTCCTGAGGTTAAATCCACATAGGAATCTTCAGGTTGGCTCACCAGGGCAGCTTAGCAGGTTAGGCTCATCTAGAGCTTCAGGCTAGAGACAGGTTTCCAGTGAGGCAGCTCATCCAGAGCTTCAGACTAACGACAGGTCTCCTGTGAGGTAGTGATGGGCTATCTGAAGCCAGGCTTCGAGGCTTGTACCGAGTAATAAGGGGGCGTGTCAATGAAGCCCCGCTTCGAGGCCTGTGTTGTCTTGTTGAAAACCACGTGACTGGCAACAAACGAGGCCTCGCATTGCATTGGTCACGTGACTGCTTCATTTTGCGTGTCGGTTTTCAAAATAAAAGCGCGATGAATCCTGTTGCTCCGTGGGTTGTAGTAGGTGGTTTGGTATCAGCAGAACAGTTTTCATCAGCAGTGGTTTAAATGGAGCCGTCAAAAAAGAGAAAAACCTCTCATATGTGGGAGTATTATGAGATGACAGATCACAATCACAACCTGAAACAGTGAAAAAAGTCCTATTCCTAAATAAAAACAATTAAACCTAAAATCCAGAAATTTCTATATTTTCTTTTGTTTAATCAGGAGATGCATCAGAATCACACATCAAAACCAAAACCATCAAAACCTAAGCCATTAGAAGAGGCAAACTCTATGTGTAACTTAATATTAAGAATCAGAACTGGAACTCTTAGGAAGAGATGATTTTAAACAAATTCTGTCTTTAAGGAATCAAGTTTCAAGCTCAAAGTACACAGAGTCTGCAGCAACAGTCACTCAGTTCTCAATACATTAAAGTAACACATATCTTCATTGTCTAATAAGTCCATGACATAAAAGAAAACCACTGATGGTCAAGGATTAGATTGGCTACAAATCATTTTAATCATTAAAACATGACAATTAAATAGGATTCTCCTCTTACTAAACATGAGTTTGATGAAAACTTTGTGACAATATTGCATTTCCTAATATTTGGAAGTATGATCCAACTGAGTAACAAGGCTGTTACAGTTTCACCAGCAGATGTCACTAGTGAGTGATGAATGAAGCATCGAGTAATGAACTTTTTTCAACACTTTGCGTAGGAAAGCTTCATTGCTTCATGAGGCTTCACTTGCCCATCACTACTGTGAGGCACAGACAAAGGAGAGATTAGAATCTGATCGCACACTAGAGACAACTAAGATTCTATCAGTAACAGAGGTTCAGGTAGCTAACCAAACTAAGATCAACACTGTGGCGTGGAAGCAAGGTCTGGCAGGGGTTTATAAAGGGAAGGTCTCCTAATGAGTAGATGGAAATCAGGTGTGCTGGAAGACTCCAGCCCTAGGAGACCCACGGCGCACTCTGCTGGAGACAGGGGGTAATCTCTAGATCCCAACAGTAACTCCAGTCCTAAAAGAAAATAACAAGAGACAGAAGAGGATCCTCGGCGCCCTCTGGTGGGCAAGTCTGAGGATCCCAACAACATCTGCTGAATTTGAAGTTCAAGTTGTAATTTCATTAACAAATTGTTTAATGTAATAACAGCAGATATGCATACATGGATGTACAAAAAAAACTCCACATAATCCCCAGCAATTTACTTTTTAGCTGACAAACCTCATTTTAGTGACATAAAAAACCTTAAACAACTAGTAGCCAGAAGTGCCAAACTCTGAACATCAGCAATTCTCCATCCCTGTGATCAAACAATATCTCAGCAAACATTAAATGGGACTGACAAGCTAAAACTGTAATAAGCCACAGCAATTAATTGAAACAACTTGGTTTTCAACATTAAATGTTGGTTCTACCTGTCCCAGACACTTGTTCTGTATTTTTCTCTGATTTTGACATTAGATAACTTTAAATTAATTTCAGATGATTATAGAAGCAAACGCTGACAGTGAATGCTGCAGGATAAATAAAATCCACCAGTAAAACAAACATCAGATCTGTTCTCATCACTTTGATCTGTTATGAATTAGTGCAGCCTGCAGTTCTACTTCTCTGATTGGCTGCCTGGATTTAAATTAGTTGGATAGGAATCATTTGAAAAGTCATGCTTAGTGTGAGAATATGGAGTGCCAGAAAGTGCTAAAAAACTGCTTAGGACATTGAATACTGCCTGACCTAAAAAGCTACATTTAATGACCAGAAAGAGCATAAATTTTTTCTTTTTTTGTTTAGTGACACCTCTTAAAGACATGCCTGAATTACACCGGTCTGACTTTTAAAAATGTGGGGGTTTTTTCGTGGGTTTTCAACCAAATGCCTGGTAACAGGGCCCTTTTAGCTTACCTTGTGTAGTGTATTGATCATGTAGTGGGAAAAAGTACTCGACTATTCATCCTAATTAAATAAACGGAGATCAATGGATTTCACTCAGTCGGCACATTTATTCATATCTTTGCAAAAAGAGAACAGTCATCATACAGCCCTTAAGGTAATCAGCTCTGTTCTGATCTGGGCAGCATTCGTTCCTCCTTACTTACCATAATGGAAAGTAGTCAGAGTCAAACAAATTACAGACACTTTGGTTAAACAGT
Source organism: Cyprinodon tularosa (assembly GCF_016077235.1). Lineage (NCBI taxonomy): Eukaryota > Metazoa > Chordata > Actinopteri > Cyprinodontiformes > Cyprinodontidae > Cyprinodon > Cyprinodon tularosa. Next base: position 204,218 of record NW_024037994.1, on the reverse strand, counting down.
AGCATGTTATGAATAAACCTTCAAAAAGAATCTGATTTGTTATGGGAAGAAGCTACGTCTGGTCTATAAACACCATTCTGTAGAGAATTGTGTGGCCTTCAAGGTGAAACAGACTGAGTGAAAACTTTTATAGTGAGTAAATAGGATAAATTAATATATAGTAGAAGAGAAATCTAAATTTTCCAACAACATGGCCGAGTTGGAGAAGGACACCAGTGGCTTTGGAGGGAAATGGTGGCCGTGTGTTGGATTGGTGTTGGTTAAGCGGTGCCCTGCCATCCAGCCTCACCTCAGCAAGTTCCCCTGTTCTCTGCTTTGGAGAGAGAGGTCCTCCATCATCTGCACTCAGGGGCCTGTTGCTGGTACCTGTTGTGGAAGCAGCTCCATTTTCTTTGGGCCCTTTTTAAGGTGAGAGTTACCTCAGCACTGCTTCACTGGAAAACAGTTTAAAGCTTTGACAGAACTACTGCTAGTTTTCCCGGTCAGACTTTCAGACTGGTCAGGAACTAAAACCAGGAAGATTTTCTCCTCCACTGGAGCTTAAGTCTTCCAGCGCTACCTGCTGGGATTATTTCCTGCTACATTCATCCTCCCAGTTTAGATGTTCTTCATCCTCATCATCACATCCTTCCCTCTTCCAGCCCTACAGGAGAAGCTTGTTAGAAACCATCACAGGTTTGACATCAGTAACCTTGGCTGAGTTAAAGGAGGGAACAAGGCTTCACTCCCTGCTGATCTCACTGCTCTGTAGCTTCTCATCTCCAATGTTGGACATGTCTGTGGGGCTGTGGAGAGAGGAGAAGTTAGGAACTGATGATTATTAGCAACATCTGACCTGTAGAAGATGTGAAATCACAGGCCAGTTCAGGCTCTGTCTCCTCCATCAGGTTCATGTTTCATTTAGTGATTTCATCAAGTCTAAAGTCATGAAATGAGTGACTGGAGTCTGACCTGAGTCAGACCTCTGAGCAGTTCATTCATCTCCCTAGAATCACCAGTAGTGTGAGGAGCCATGATCCCAAAGAAGCTGAAGGTTAGAGAGAAAATGCTGCTTGGTTGATTTTTGATCCTGACCATCCAACATGCTGTGACTGTCAGGATATTAGCTTCATTGATTGAATCATTCCTTCCTCTTCCAATGAAAATAATGTTGATGTTGATCATCTTCTGTGGATCCAGATTGTTCCTGCAGCAGACAGCAGTCAGAGCTCAACATGAAGAAACAGGGAAGTTTGCTAACAGGCAGCTAAGATGGCTGCTGCTATAATCTTCAGTGTTGTTCTGTGAACATGAAGCCTGAGCTGTTTGAACCTGTTGCTCAGCTTTTCTCTTTGTCTCCATCTCTTTGGTCATGTTTTAGCTTGTGTCATCCAGATTGACTGATTTCATTAGAACTGACTTCATTTCTCCTCTAATCACAGACTTGGTGGCTGTTCTCTCTATAAGTTGGAATGTGAAGTTGTGGCCTCAGCTCTGAAGTCCAACCCTCATCTTACTGAAGTCGTAATAGAGAAGATCGGTGGACACTGTGAACGCTTTGAAGAGTCTGAAATTAACCCTGTGTGTGAGGTACTGAGGAGTTCTAAATGCAAAGTGAAGAAACTGAAGTGAGTTTTCTGTTTATTCAAACCAAACCATTCACCGATACTTTATTACTGATTTTAATTCAATTTATTCTAATATATTTTCTTTAAAACAGCTGTTGTCCAAATGTCAGAATAATATCTCTCAGACTTTTTACCTTGTAAATGAATTATTTTCCTGTTCCAGATGTTCTTAATATTGAACTTTATTTTGATGAAACTTTAAAATGGGTAAAATCAGTCGAATGATGTTAAGTAATGATGGAGATGTTTCAGTTTGATTTGGGAAAGATTAAGATGATGAGACAAGATAAGATGGCTTTATTAGTCATTTCTGATTCACATCTTTCCATCCAGAATGACATTTGGTTCCTCTAGAGTAGAACCAGAACCACAAACATGTTAGAATAACTAGAATAAAATAACATGATCTAAAAACTAATGTTTAGGAAGAAAAGACAAAGAAATGAAATCTTTGTCCTGAAGCTGCTGGTCTGTTGGACCGGGTCAGAGAGAACCCCTCCTCTTCAATCTGTCAGCTGTCAGAGTCACTTGGAGCCACAAATACTTAGTTACTGAACTTAAGCAGCTTTTTATTTCTGACTTATTTACTTCTTATTTACTTCACATCTGGACTTTCTACTCCTTCCTTTCTCCCAACCAGCTCATTTCTTCTCTCCATATTGATAACGACATGACCTGAGAGCTGCAACAAAACAGGGAAAATCAGGAAGAGAATCTGTCCAGTTGGAGCCCAGTTAGTTTGTAGAAAAACACTGATAGAGACATGGATGAAGACAGGAGGCTGGAGACATTGATGGATCAGATTGTGAGACGCAGACATTCCCCGTCCATTCCCCCTTTATTAGGGAGGAAATGTCCATGTTGATTCTGTTTGCAGCTTTAATGCTGTGTGTGGTAAATTACAAGAGACTTCTTATTCCACAGGAAGGTGGTTTATTTTATAACATGAACAGCATACAGCTTCACACGGACTTTTCTTCTTCTACTCTCTTTGTACTGCCCGCACTCTTCTTCTACGGTCAATAACCTTACCAACAAGTAACAGCGCTTCCTAGTGGGCATGTATGTATTACACTTAAACTCCACAGTTACTACACTGTGAATAGCAGAGCTCTAAAAGGATTCAGCTGCTGATGAAGGACTTCTGTTTACTTCAATCTATATCATCCTGTCTAAAAATAGAATCTAGAACCAAACTAGACCCATTTTTATGTTCTCTCTACCAACACAGGGAGAAAAGAAGCTAAATTAACCTGTTTTCTCAGCAGAAAAAAACTCTTTGAAGAATCAAGTTTTTAAAAGTTATTTTATTTTTTGAGGCAAAACCTTATTTTTGATTTGGTAGAAGCTGAACTTTTTTTCCTTTGTCTTCAGTAAATGAGTTCAATCAGTTTTTCCTTACAGTTATCTGTACTTTTACTTCAGTGAAGAAGGTGAAAACTTTGGACACCTCTGGATCCAGAGAGTTTTGTTCCCGTAGTTTCTAGCGACTCCTCTGGGCTTTATCTCCATCTCAGTATGGCATCAGCTGCGTACTGGTGTTATACAATATTTAGTGACCCTGGCCAAAGAGAGAATGTGTTCAGTGATGCTCTACGATTGAGCCAGCACAGTGTCCATTAAAACATTCTGCTGGAATGTTTTAATGGAAAGTTTTAATCTGCACCCTGTTCAATTCAGCTAAAATATTTTGTTTTTTATTCAGATTGTGGGACTGCAGTTTGTCAAAGACCAGCTGGACTTCTCTGTTCTCAGCTCTGAAGTCTAATCCATCCCATCTGACAGAACTGAACCTGCTAAGAACCAACCTGGACTCTGGATTGAAGGAGCTCAGTGGGTTTCTCCAGTCTCCCCTCTGCAAACTACAGACATTGAGGTCAGATATAGTCTTTTTGTTTATTCTAATAACATTACAGTGCAAATCTTAGTATAAAGGTAAATCAGTGAGCTAGTCAAGGATCAATAGGCTTTACTTAGAGCAGTGTGCTTGTGCTCTTACAAGGTAGAAAGTTCCTGGTTCAATCCCCACAGCCTCCACTCTGGGTTCCTGAGCAAAACCCTTAACCTCACACTGCTGTCCAGGCGCCACACAATGACAGCCCACTGCTCTCCAGGGAGATTGCTTAAATACAGAGTTAATTTCCCCATTGTGGGACTTTAAAGAGATTTATTTTGGATGAAAAGATGCTGAATGAACACATGTGTAACAACTGGGAGGAAAGTATAAAATGGAGAATTATCAGCCAAACTGTTAAATCAGATGTTTTTTTTTATGCAGATGAATCATCAAATGCAGACAAATTTATTAAGTCACTGCCGCGATACTGTGATGATGATTTGGGTAAAATGCTGACTCAGCATCTGGTCTTTAACAAGGTTAATATTACAGATACAGTCACTGTCACAGGTTGAATAGATGTAATATAAACCTACACAGAAAGTATTATAGGTTTTTATTTGCATGAGAAATAGCTGGAAAAGTTGAGTTTGAACATATTAAAGGAAAATTTTGTTTTAAACCACTTCCTCATTGTATTCAGTATCTCAGTTGTGCAGTTTGTCTATTTTCCCCTTTTATTTATTATAACATTTTATTTATAAAAAACTTTCAGATCATCCTATGGATAACCATGGTACCGAATAAAATAATAAAAACACCAATAACAGCAAATCACTAGAACTTGCACTGACTTGGATTGACATAAAAGACAGAAATGAATGAAAGGATGAGGTTGTGTTTGGTGTCATATGTTCATGGTATTGATTTCTATTGAATGAGAATGGGAGCCAGTGGAGTTAATGAACAGCTGGGAGTTGGGTGATGGAATGATTCGGCCATTGTGGGCCCCAGGTGAACTTTAATCAGGGGCCCTCCACTAAGTCAGTGACTCTTTTTGAGTCATGATCCTAATTTTACATAAACTGCTGTCTATGAAAACTAAAAAGAGGCTCCAGAAAAAGACAAGACACAAAGCTGAAGCAGGTCAGACAGAAGAGGCTGCAGGACACAGAGAAATAAGCTCCTCCAAGAAGGTTCTGGGTTTGATTCCCAGCCCGGTGTCTTTCTGCATAGAGTTTGATGTTCTCCCTGAGCATGCGTGGTTTCTCTCCCCGTACTCCGGCTTCCTCCCACAGTCTAAAAACATGCCTGTTGGGTTAATTGACTTCTCTAAATCCTCCATAGGTGTGAGTGTGTGTGCGTTAATGGTTGTTTGTCCTGTTTGTCTCTGTGTTGCGACCTGGCGACCTGTCCAGGGTGGACCCCACCTCTCGCCCGTAGACAGATGGAGATAGGAACCAGCACCCTCGTGACCCCACTTGTAATTAAGGATGTTAGAAGACCGATGGATGAATGGATGAATCTCTTTCAAATGGTCAGATCCTAAAACCTCATTTGAGGATTTTATTCCTGATGAGAGATTTCCAAAACTTGAGATAAACATTGATTGAGCTGTAATCAAGTGCTTATGCATTCCCACTTATTGTTTTTTACTTTTTATTTTTCTGACTCTAACTAGTCCCGCAGTTCTCAACCGATTTCAACAATTTTGGTATTAAAACATTCAGCTTGTTCAGGAGAATCCTGCTATATCTTTTGGTAAAGATATTTTTTGTCGTTTTCGCGATATGCAGCTTTTTCTGCCTTTTTTATCCCATTGAAATGCATGTAGAATTCTTACATTTCAGCGAAATTCCACTAAAACTTCAGCTACTTTGCCCTTTAAGTACTTCAGCATACTTTCAGCTAGAAACACCATTCAACTTTTAAAATGTTTCCGTATCTTTCTGCTATTACTGTTTAACTCGGCTTTTTGCTAACTTTTACAGTTTTGCTTCAGTGAAGCTTCAAACTTTTAAAGTATTTTTAAAGATTTTCTAATTTATAATGGAAGTCTATCGACGGAATGTTCAACTGCTAGAGTGTGCCACTCTAGCGTTTTCAAACATTTCACTCATGCCAAACAGCTTCAACTCACTCGCTCATTTATTACTCTATCTAGAAAAAAATAACATCAAAACGTAGGGATTTTTGTCAGGATGCAAGGAATGTAACCCTTATTGGTGTGTGATTTACACTTTTCCGTCAATCTGGTCCAGAGCACGGAAAAGTCCACACTTCCTCAATAGAAATCCTATGGGAGCTCTCTGACAAATCAGAAATGAAAATTTAAAAAAACCAGACTTTTTCGTATCGCTCCCATTTGGGAACCCTTTTGACGTAGCATCATGAGTCTTGTGGAAGTTGTTCCTCATATTGAAGGAAGTGTGTCGATATCTTTTATCGTTTAGCCAGGAAAAAGGTTTGTTCGGGGGTAACAAATCTGTCCAAACCCCCAAATCAAGATTTTTACAATTATACACTTTTTTACATCCTCACCACGCCTAGACCAAATATTGTAGAAATAGGAAAGTAAGACCAGTTGTAGTCCAAAGATTGCTAATGCTCACGGGGAAAGAATTTTTTGAATAGCTTATACGGTTTTGCCTTCAGCACTCGTGTGTTCGGAGGGGTTTTTTAGCAGCTGAAAGGTCAGTGAGTCTTAGGTGCTGCATGGAAATCAATAAGAGGAGCAGGTGGGACAAACCATTTTGTTTGTCTTTCGGTTAGGGTTGTGAAAGACCTAGAGACATGAAAGTTACCCCATTCTGAGACAAAGGATAGATGTCGCTTAGACTAAAATAATTTTTTAGATACCATTTACGGTTTGCCTTCAGCACTCATCTGTTTGGAGGGGGTTTTTAGCAGCTGAAAACTCAGTGAAGCCGAGGTGCTGCAGCTAATCCAATAAGAGGATCTGGTGGGACAAACCATTTTATTTCTCCTTCCCATTAAGCTCGTGAATGAGCTAGAGCCATGAAAGTTACCCCAGTCTGAGACAAAGGATAGATGTCGCTTAGATTACAAGAATTTTTTAGATACCATTTACGGTTTGCCTTCAGCACTCATGTGTTTGGAGGGGGTTTTTAGCAGCTGAAAACTTAGTGAAGCTGTGGTGCTGCAGCTAATCCAATGAGAGGATCTGGTTGAACAAACCATTTTATTTCTCCTTCCCATTAACGTTGTGAATGAGCTAGAGCCATGAAAGTTACCCCAGTCTGAGACAAAGGATAGCTGTCGCTTAGACTGAAAGAATTTTTTAGATACCATTTACGGTTTTCCTTCAGCACTCATCTGTTCGGAGGGGGTTTTTAGCAGCTGAAAACTCATTGAAGCTGAGGTGCTGCAGCTAATCCAATGAGACAATCAGGTGTGACAAACCATTTTATTTCTCCTTCCCATTAAGGTTGTGAATGAGCTAGAGCCATGAAAGCTACCCCAGTCTGAGACAAAGGATAGCTGTCGCTTAGACTGAAAGAATTATTTAGATACCATTTACAGTTTGTCTTCAGCGCTCGTTTCTTCTGAGGTGATTTTCCCATTCAAAAAAGCCTGAGAAGAAAGGAACGAAAGTGCAGCGCATGTCTCTCTCTCTCACTGACAGGCTCGTTAAGCGTCGTCAAGGTAACCAAGCTTCAAAGGGTTTTTACCTCTGCCACTTTATACAGCACATATTAATCTAATGGAGGGAGAAAACACTGAATTAACATTTGGAAATGGATACTATGGCTGCGTCTCAATTCGCAGGCTGCGTACTTGGGAGGACGCATTTTGAGGCCGGTGACGTCACAACGCTGCGCGGAGGCCGTCCCATTTGGCAAAAATTCTGAGGACGCTTAAAATACAGCCTCAAAATGCGTCCTCCTTTTCCCCGAATTCTGAGGATGCATCGCTACCGTCCTTAGTGGCCTCGCCTCCCACTAGATTTCCTGAGGTGCTTTGCGCGTTTCTTCTTTGTTTTTTGTTTTAGTAGTTGAAGAAGAAGAAGAAAGTCAGATTTTATTCAAGTTACTGACAACGGAAAGCAGCAGCAGCGCCGGCAGTAGTGCGGAGAACACCTTTAAATGTAAGTAGTTTGTTTTTGTTTTTTTTAAATGAACATCTATGAAAATACATAATGGTAAACGGAGCCACCGGAATGTGTAGGAGCAGCTAAAGCTAAAGCTTAGAGCTAACCTGTTGATACGTGATGTTCATCTACATTAAAAGCCTTCATACAAATGTCACTATTTTTTATTTAACCTACATCTTACTGTACTGATAGCCATATCCCTCACTAATCGGATCTATTTATTCTCATACAGTTTATTACAAAGGATTAGAACTGTCCAAGCTTAATGCAGCTGAAGAAATAACATTAGTCCAGCTGTACTGGGCTGTCAATACTGCAATCGTTTTGTTTTAATACTCAATAATGTATATTTAATTTACAGTACAGTATAATAAGGTTTAAAGTATAATTTGCTTGAAGAACAATACGGGCGTAATTATACAGAACAGTCATTTTGCCTGTTGACATAACAGAAATATGCTTTACATGTCATTTTGTTCCAGGGAGCAGACAGAGGAGTGGATAAAATGACCACCTTATCATCGGGGCCAAAGATACTGCTGCAGTCAGATGGAGGGAAGAGTTGAGGCAGAATTCCATCTACATGTTGCATTTCTATGTAAAAGTCACACAAGTTAAAAGAAGTCCTGTTCAAACACCAACGTACAAATATAATCTTTTGATCACAACAAATGATGCTCAGATGACACTTTTTGTAAATCTCATATTTGTGATAGAAGTGATCCTTGTGTGGGACAACTTAAAAAAAATACAAAGTATGTTCAGGTTTGGATAATGTTATGAAACACACATACATATATAAATATATATATATATATATATATACATATATATATATATATATATATATATATATATATATATATATATATATATATATATATATATATATATATATATATATATATATATATATATATATATATTTATATATATATATATATATATATATATATATATATGTGTGTGTGTGTGTGTGTGTGTGTGTGTTTTTGTAGGGAAGTTACATCTTACATTTATTATATTCATGTTAATTTACACTTTGAGTACGCTTAAAAAAGTAATCTCCAGGTTACCATTCCAAAGTCTTTTTCTGTAGAATTTCATCAATCCATCCAAATAATGAAACATTCCTTTTTTCTAGCATCTGTTGATACAAATGCCACCTACTTATGCCACCTGGCCCTGGTTTGTCCTCATGGATGAGGTATTAGGACAGAGGCCCTCTGTTGCCCATAATTGCCTCCATTCCTGAGGACACACCAGGGCCAGGTGCTGCAGAGGCTTGGCAGCATCGGGGTGACGATGAGGAAGAGAATGAGGGTGGAGGGAAAGGAGGAAGAGAAGAAGGAGTGACGAGTTGGTGGATTTAATCAGGGAGGATATCAGATGGCAGAGGGAGGCGGGAAAGGATGGACAGATTATTTCATTTATTGGAGAGGATGGTGGACAGTTGTTATTATTTTTTGGGTGTTTTTTTTAACAAGTTGAGGTTCTGTGTTGCTGTTATTGTTAAATTAAATTATTAAATTGTTTATAAAAGTTATTGTTGTCGGTGTGTTCTTAGTCTTTTAACCTTTTTACATTATCTGTTTCATCACTTCTTTATAATTTAAGTAAACTTCTCAGTGACATCATTTTATTTTTAGAGAAGCAAGTATTTAACAATAAACTATTAAAAACATTTTTACCTATTGACATTAGATTTTAAAATTAACTACTACAACTATTTACTGTCATGATGGGTTTTAGTTTCTTAGCCCACATGCAGAACACAACGGAGGCTGGGTAAAAGTTAATTTTTTTGTTGTTTCTTTCCGTATTTCTCGAGCTGTCGGATTTTGTTTCGCGCTGTGTTTGGGGTAAACGTGATGACGTCGTGTCGCAACCAGGAAGTGCTCCAAAGGCTAGACAGTCCCATTTACCAACGGCTGAGGATCCTCCGGAGCATCCTACCAAGGCTGGGTCCTCTGGAGGCTAGGCAGGCTGCGTCCTCGGAAGTACGCAGCCTGCAAATTGAGACGCAGCTTATATGACTACTGGCCATGACCCTTCCCTTCACATGCAACCCTGATAGAATTTCAAAATAAGACTCCGGGGACCCTAAAAAAATAAAAGCCCCTACATTAAACTCATATTTTTTTCCCAGCATATGGCTCAACATTATGACACAAACTCAACCACTTTTTTAAAAGTAGACTCTAGGGGTTTTTCAAAACACACCCCACAGCAAATTTCTAAATAAAAGCCTCCCATTGCCACTTCATCTACTGCCCAATAACAGGGGAAAAGAGTGATTTAACGATTGGAAAGTCTTTAAGTATCACTGCTGGGTCTTACCCTTTTCTCAACACACATCCCCTCTAGACTTTCAAAATAAGACTCCAGTGACCCTACAAAATAAAAGCCTCGATATTATACTCATGTATTCATTGATGCAAATGGCTTACCATTATGACCTAAACTCTACTAGCTTGTTTCTATTAGACTCTAGGGACCTTTTCAAAACATACCCCAGAGCAAATTTCACAATAAAACACTGCCATTTATGCTCTAATACAGCATGTATTCACCCAATAACATGGAAAACCAGTGATTTCAAATTTAGAAATGGATTCTATATCACTGCTGGGCATGACCCTTCCCTTGACACACATCCATGATAGACTTTCGAAATAAGACTAAAGGGACTCTACAAAATAAAAGCCTCTTCCTTACATACACTCATTTATTGTGCCAAATGGCTCGTAGCTATGACCCAAACTTAACCAGTTTCTTCAAATTACACTAACAAGGCCTGTTGACCACACACCTCAGTGCATATTTCTTAATCAGGTTCTAAGATTTACACTGTAATAAAGAATCTGCTAACCTCGTAACATGCAGCCTAAGCCTGCCAACGGTGCTGTCATCACCACAGCGGCTCGTAACATGTAGGTTATTTATTTATTTATTTTTTTGATAAATTCAGCTCCTTAAGTGGTTTTAGCTCTCTTTCTATAAGCTTCTCCCTCTGTCCTTCCTCTGCTTCTCATGGTCAGTTTTGCAGATCAGTTTGTAGATTTTCAATCCTCTAAGGATGACCCTGTTTTTGCTGATCAACGACACATTTTAAATCATTTCAAATTGTTTTGCCAAGTCTTGACATTTCCTCATATGATTTCAAAATTTTTATACTAATTCTACTAACTCCCCAACATACGGAGTGACTACTGGTATGGGTTTGGGTTCTGCTGGAGTCCTGTTTGGGTTTCTGTCTGCTTTGAGGAAAGCCCAGTTAGGAGAACCACATTGCTCTACGGTCCATCTAGTGTGTGATTACTCCATCTCTATGCTGAAGTCAGCAGGTCTTTATTGGAGCAGCAGTATGTTGGCAATAATATCAATGAGAGCTCTTTAATTGGTTCTGTTGGACTGTTCTACCTGCATCCTGTTGGATCAGCTCACATCTTTCTATTTTTATCCAGGTTGGTTGGCTGCGGTTTGTCACAGATCAGCTGTGATTCTTTGGTCTCAGCTCTGAAGTTAAACCCCTCACATCTGGAAAACCTGGACCTGAGTTGGAACAACCTGAAGGAGTCAGATGTTCAGCAGCTGTGGGATCTTGTAGAGAGTCCAGACTACAAACTGCAGTGTCTGTAAGTAGATGGTTGGAGTGAGTCCAGCTGCTCCACAGCCGCTCTGAACAGGACTGAAGTCCCTGCTGCTCCTAATCCTGGATGTGCTGCATCACTGACTGACAGCTGATGGAGAGAGAGAGGCTGGAAACACTCATTGATCTCCTCTGTTCATCCTTTTTCTCTCTGCAGGGATATGTGGGCATGTTCTTACTAGAGGAGAGAAGCTGATCTGTGTCCTGATGATCCACAGAGCTTGAAGCTGCAGCAGTCTGAGTTTAAAGAGACTCTGACTGGATCCTGATGATGAAATCTGAGTTTGTAGATTTTTTTAGCGAGCAGTTTAGTGGTGAGTCTGTTCAGGATTGTTGTGTTGAAGGCAGAACTGTAATAATCCACAAAGAGCATCCAGACGTAGCTCTTCTGCTGCTCCAGGAGGTTTAGTGCAGAGTGGAGAGTGGAGAGCTATAGTGATGGCGTCCTTTGTGGATCCGTTCACATCCAAAGAAGAAGGAAGATAACATCACAATTTCCAGAACAAACATTTTACCAACATAAATCATGTAGGAGGAGCATCAAATTCACTGGACCAATTGAGAGAATCCAAATCCCCTTCATATGATCATGGTAATTGCAAGATGATGCTAATTGCAAGTAAAAAAATGTTTAATCTTAGAGTAGAGCCCTAGCGCACTCTACTGAACACTTGCCACTGCTAATATCTAATTTTGAAATTTAAATAAAGTGCCTTTCTTTGAGAACATGGATTTGACTTGATTAATTTTTGTTTTAAGGCATATTACCATCAACTATTCTCTACACCCATCAATTTCTGATAAATATTATGATTATGAAGCATGAGGGCTTGTGTACTGCATTTGGTTTATAAAGGTTCTTCTTTTTGTTAGTTACCCTTTGGAAACTCTGTGCCCCATGTTGACACTCCCAAAAATAATATTCTGGCTACGCCCCTGACACCAGGATAAAGTTAATTTAACTTTATATAAAACATAACAGTTGCTAAAATGTAATAATATTTTTATAAAGAGCAACCACCTTTAATAAGTAAGTAGAACATTCGGACAATCCCATTGGCTGAGAAGCTGGCAGTGGGCGTGGCTAGTGCTGCAGCGGCTGATATTGGGTTTAATTGGGACTGTTTAGAGTTCAAGATAATTAGTTTCTATATTATAAGTGAGGTACAGATGGTGAGATTTGCTTTTATGGGACTTTAATATAAATGGAGAAGCACAACCTTAGGAAGAAAAATACATTTCTAACAACTTTAACAACTTAAACATTAAGTTCTCTGGTCTACAGTGTAATATTAATGTACTGATAAGAGTTGGCCACCAGGAGGCGACATTGTTCTATTCAAGTGTGTGTGGCAGAGACAGAGTTTGAAAACAGCCCCCAGCTCTAAACATGCTTAGAGGAAGATAAAAATGAAAGATATTCATCCAGCTGAAGCTGTCAGGCAATGTTTATGAGAACTGCTCAGCATTTAGTCCGAGCTTTGAGCTCTATCTGTTTGAAATAGGGCCAGACGATGGTGCCAACTGCAGATAGAAAGTATTACTAACAGTAGCAGGCCTGGATGTTAGCAGTTCTGAAGTAGGAATTCTAGGATAAGAGACCAAATCGTCATCGGAGAGAAAGATAAAAGATAAAGGATGCAGCTGTTAAATGAAGGAGACCAAAACAGCAATGGAAAGCACCAAAATGCATTTATTTATCACACCTTTATTGATTCTGGAAGTTAAGACAGAAAACGACCAGAACAACAAGGCCACATTAAATACTATCTCTAACTACCTGTTTATACATATAGACATAAAGCACTCTGTCCTATTGAAGTAGCACAATCAAATTCGTAAAGCGAAAAACAGACATTCAAGGTCATGAAACATTAACTAGTCACTTTTCTTCTTCACCATCCCTTTTAGTATAATGGCAGTAAGTCTTTTACCTGCAAACTTAAAGAAAGGCCATCCCACATTTGGACATGTGTCTTCCATTGGTAACATGTCAAAATCACTTTATGCCATCCTTTATTTGCAGGAGGTAGATGATCATCCATGACCATCCAACCAATACAGCAGATGTGAGGATACTGAAAAACCGTCTTAAATCGGACCCTCAATGTGACGACATTGAATATTAAGTTGGGTTTACGGACATTTTCCCTCAGTCCTCCTTAAAATGGGTACATATCAGTGCTTGTAATTTCTCTGCCTCTTCATGACATTTAGAGCATTTTAGAGAGATGTGGGTTTATAATGTGTCTGAGCTGTAAGTGATGTAATTTAAAACTGGGTCTCTTTGCAATGGTTGTATGTCCTGTTTGTCTCTGTGTTGCCCTGCGATGGACTGGTGACCTGTCCAGGGTGGACCCCGCCTCTCGCCCATTGACAGCTGGAGATAGGCACCATCACCCCTCGCGACCCCAATTGAGACAAGTGAGTCAGATAATGGATGGATGTATGGGTCTCTTTGCTAGACCGGTCAATTGTGTTGAAGTGAGAGCTGAGCCAGAAGACAAAGTTCTTGATTTACCGGCCGTCTTTGGTCATGAGCTTTGGGTAATGACTGAAGAAGCGGGATCCCAGTGTTGTCGGAAAATTTTGATTTCTCTTATTTCATATATATATATATATATATATATATATATATCACGAATGAGGGAAGAAGGGAGCGGGAGATCGACAGGCGGATTGGTGCAGCGTCTGCCGTGAAGCGGGCGCTGTACCGGTCCGTCGTGGTGAAGAGAGAGCTGAGTCAAAAAGCAAAGCTCTCGATTTACCGGTCGATCTACGTTCCTACCCTCATCTATGGTCATGAACGCTGGGTCATGACCGAAAGAACGAGATCGCGGATACAAGCGGGCGAAATGGGTTTCCTCCGTAGGGTGGCTGGGCTCTCCCTTAGAGATAGGGTGAGAAGCTTGGTCATCCGGGAGGGACTCGGAGTAGAGCCGCTGCTCCTCCACGTCCAGAGGAGCCAGTTGAGGTGGCTCGGGCATCTGGTTAGGATGCCTCCTGGACGCCTCCCTGGTGAGGTGTTCCGGGCACGTCCCACCGGGGGGGAGGCCCCGGGGAAGACCCAGGACACGCTGGAGAGACTATGTTTCTCGGCTGGCCTGGGAACGCCTTGGGGTTCTTCCTGAGGGGCTAGAAGAAGTGGCTGGGGAGAGGGAAGTCTGGGCCTCCCTTCTTAGGCTGCTGCCCCCGCGACCCGACCCCGGATAAGCGGAGGAAGATGGATGGATGGATGGATGGATGGATGGATGGATGGATATATATATATATATATATATATATATATATATATATATATATATATATATATATAAGTTTACACTCAGTCTCCTTGCCTAACCCCTCCAACCCCAAAGAAATAATAATAATAATACTGATTAATGTGACAGAGAATATAGATAACAGGATTTAATTCATACATTAAGATGAATGGTGGAGGCTTTAAAATGATCTATTCTTGATGAATCCATAACTCGTATATATCTGAAGGTTAAATTGACTGAAATTTTATATTGTTTCTTCAAGTTTGAACACCTCAGCCTGACTGTCTGATGTGCGTTTGGGAAAACCAGCTTTGTTGATGTTTGTTGATGTTTCAGCTGGTTTGTTGTTTCTTCACCTCATGAAACTCTGGTTTCTGGTTCTTTGATTTTGCTTCGCCTTGGAAACATCGTTCTTGAAATCAGATAGAAAGCCCATTTTCTTCTTCCACACACATCATGTCTGGTGGAAGCAACAGAGAAGGCTCTGCTGCAGCCTCTCCCCTTGTTAAGTTTGAAATTATGGAATAATTCAATGATTTGTGACAAAGTTATTTAATCTTAAGTTCTTTAAGCTACATGAACTTGTTTTATCTACTATTGTTTGTGAAAGGCTAAGATAACATCTGATCTGTCCTTCCCTCAGCTCCTTTAATTCAGCATGTTGGTAACTTTGACTCCCAGTTTTCCTCCACATGAGTTCATGACGGGTCGACCCGTTCCTGGACCACAGAACGGGCCTGACCTCTGACCTCTGGCCAGACTGGGACTGACAGGTGACACATTAAAATGACCTACAAGACCTTTTTCCCCTTAGTCAGAGACGGCTTTACAGAGGGACCAAGGTGCCTGGAGACCCTGATGGGAAACCATCTCAGCCATCCTTCCATCCTTCAGCAGGAGGAGGTGTGGCTCAAAGTCTTCAAAAGAAAGTGATCAGAGCTCATCTGAGCTCATCTGGAAGGAACCAGGAAGAGCTTCAACAAAACAAATCAGAACAAAGGGGCAGAATAATCCCCTCTGATTGGTTAATTAACACATCAGTAGTCCACCTGATGTGTTGAGGACCAGCTGCTCTGCAAACCACCCATTGAACCGCGTTCAAAATGTCGCCTGTATAAGCGACCAACATCAACAGAAAGATGAAGACGCCCACCTGAAGATGTCTGACATCAGCTTTGGCTTTTTGATTTTTTAATCATACAACATGAATGAGAAGGGAAATGTGTTGTGATGTGTTGTATTTTAATCAAAGATTAAAATTTTTAGTTTCTGAGTGTTTGATATTACTTTTCTTGATAATAAAAGAAAGTCCAAGTGTTAGATGAGCACCTGATGGCTGATGGTCAGTATAGATGAGCAGCTGATGGCTGATGGTCAGTATAGATGAGCAGCTGATGGCTGATGATCAGTATTGGCAGAGATTTCTGGATCAGAGAATGAACTCTGATGATCGGGTCTCAGCTACCGTTGGGAAAGAGGAGCGCTGAGATTAAATCCTCCCACTTTTCAATGTGAGCTTTGACTGACCCTGATTCTGAAGAGCTGAACTCGTCATCTGCGTGAAACATCTTTGTGTTATGATTTTAACATTTTGCATAGATCCTTTTTACTTTTAATGAAGCTCAGATTAATAATTTGACTTACAGTTTGTAGACATGAAGGGGTCTATTGTTTTGACTGATTTGAACTTTTCTCTTTCCAGGGAAACAAAAGGGTAACTGATAAAGATAAGAACTAAAAATTTAAATTTTCAGCAAATAGATATTTTCCCATAAAAGTGTCATCATGGGAAAAAACAGTAAATATTTTTGCCAACTAAGATGTGATTCCAGGGCTCTATTTATTGGCAACATATTTTAGCTATCATAATCTTTTCCATGATTTTTCCTTCTATTATAATCATTTAACATTGTCCAACGACTTAATGCATGTGTGCATTTTTTGATATTTATTTTTTATTTTTTTTATTTTAGTTTCTTTTTTTTACTTTCTTTACATTTATTCACAATTTTTAGTGTTTTTCTATTCATAAATTTTCCTTTTTTTTAATATCGATTACACAAGGATAATTTCCTTTTAAAATCGAAAGGGTGGACTGTTGTCGGAAAATTTTTATCTCTCTTCTATTATATATTAATTTATCGTATTTACTCACTATAAAAGTTTTCACTCAGTCCGTTTCTCTCTCAAGGGCACAACATTCTCTGCAGGATGGTGTTTGTAGACCAGACAGAGCTTCTTCCCATAACAAACCAGATTCTTTCTCAGGTTTATTCATAACATGTTACTGTTAAACCAAAGTGTCTGTAATTTGTTTTGACTCTGACTGCTTTCCATTTTTGTAAGTAAGGAGGAACGAATGCTTTCCACGAAACACAAAACCAAAAGTCAGAGTCCAAAAAACAAGACAACCCACCCAGGGTGGGCGCCTCCAAGGCTGAGCCGCCTTGGAGGCTTGGAGCGCCCGCTGAGGGCTCTTGGAGGCTTGGAGCGCCCGCTGAGCCGCCTTGGAGGCTTGGAGCGCCCGCTGAGGGCTCTTGGAGGCTTGGAGCGCCCGCTGAGGGCTCTTGGAGGCTTGGAGTGCCCGCTGAGCCGCCTTGGAGGCTTGGAGTGCCCGCTGAGCCGCCTTGGAGGTTTGGAGCGCCCGCTGAGGGCTCTTGGAGGCTTGGAGCGCCCGCTGAGCCGCCTTGGAGGCTTGGAGTGCCCGCTGAGCCGCCTTGGAGGTTTGGAGCGCCCGCTGAGGGCTCTTGGAGGCTTGGAGCGCCCGCTGAGCCGCCTTGGAGGCTTGGAGCGCCCGCTGAGGGCTCTTGGAGGCTTGGAGCGTCCGCTGAGCCGCCTTGGAGGCTTGGAGCGCCCGCTGAGCCGCCTTGGAGGCTTGGAGCGCCCGCTGAGCCGCCTTGGAGGCTTGGAGCGCCCGCTGAGGGCTCTTGGAGGCTTGGAGCGCCCGCTGAGGGCTCTTGGAGGCTTGGAGCGCCCGCTGAGGGCTCTTGGAGGCTTGGAGCGCCCGCTGAGGGGTCTTGGAGGCTTGGAGCGCCCGCTGAGGGCTCTTGGAGGCTTGGAGCGCCCGCTGAGGGGTCTTGGAGGCTTGGAGCGCCCGCTGAGCCGCCTTGGAGGCTTGGAGCGCCCGCTGAGGGGTCTTGGAGGCTTGGAGCGCCCGCTGAGGGCTCTTGGAGGCTTGGAGCGCCCGCTGAGGGCTCTTGGAGGCTTGGAGCGCCCGCTGAGGGCTCTTGGAGGCTTGGAGCGCCCGCTGAGGGCTCTTGGAGGCTTGGAGCGCCCGCTGAGGGGTCTTGGAGGCTTGGAGCGCCCGCTGAGGGCTCTTGGAGGCTTGGAGCGCCCGCTGAGGGGTCTTGGAGGCTTGGAGCGCCCGCTGAGCCGCCTTGGAGGCTTGGAGCGCCCGCTGAGGGGTCTTGGAGGCTTGGAGCGCCCGCTGAGCCGCCTTGGAGGCTTGGAGCGCCCGCTGAGGGCTCTTGGAGGCTTGGAGCGCCCGCTGAGGGCTCTTGGAGGCTTGGAGCACCCGCTGAGGGCTCTTGGGGATGAACTCCCACCGAGCTTTAACTCAGTTTGGGGTCACATTAAAATGTCCTTATTTTTTAACGAAAAGCACTTTACTTTTCAATAAGCATAACTTTAAACTAGTCTTAACTTTAAAGAAATACACTCTATACATTGCTAATGTGGTAAATGACTATTCTAGCTGCAAATGTCTGGTTTTTGGTGCAATATCTACATAGGTGTATAGAGGCCCATTTCCAGCAACTATCACTCCAGTGTTCTAATGGTACAATGTGTTGCTCATTGGCTCAGAAGGCTAATTGATGATTAGAAAACTCTTGTCCTATCATGTTCACACATCTGAAAACAGTTTAGCTCGTTACAGAAGCCACAAAACTGACCTTCCTTTGAGCAGATTGAGTTTCTGGAGCATCACATTTTTGGCTCAATTAAACGCTCAAAATAGCCAGAAAAAGAGAACTTTCATCTGAAACTCGACAGTCTGTTCTTGTTCTTAGAAATGAAGGCTATTCCATGTGAGAAATTGCTAAGAAATTGAAGATTTCCTACAACGGTGTGTACTACTCCCTTCAGAGGACAGCACAAACAGGCTCTAACCAGAGTAGAAAAAGAAGTGGGATGCCGCGTTGCACAACTGAGCAAGAAGATAAGTACATTAGAGTCTCTAGTTTGAGAAACAGACGCCTCACAGGTCCCCAACTGGCATCTTCATTAAATAGTACTGGCAAAACACCAGTGTCAACATCTACCTTCGGCGGGTTTTACCGCCGTATGCTCTGTTGCTTAGCAACCGTGAAAGTTGACACACAAAGCAGGGAAAGAATGAATACCGAGGTTTTCAAAACTGTTTGTTTATTTATTTATTTAAAAAAAAGTTAAAGTGAACAAGAATCCAGAGTGGAATAAATGTTCCAACCACCGGGAGCAGGAACCAATCAAATCAAATGTAATGATAGAAACCTTAGTCAGTTAAATAACCTGCTGCTGTCATTCTGCACATCTCTGATGTTGCTGCTATTTTCAAATATCCATTACTGTAAAAATGTCCATAGCTGCATATTGGTTATTAATTCTCCAGTTTTATATTGTTAAAGCACTTTATTTATTGTTTATATTTTAACTCTTTCCTATTATGTTATTCTTATACATTTTTCTAAGGTCCACATTTGTGTGACCATTTTCAATAATCTTTCTGCTGCTGTAAATCTGCCCATTGTGGGACAATAAAGGGATTTTCTATTCTATTCTATAAAAGGGTTAGAAATATATAAGTTAATCTAAACAATGTATCTACAAAATATATCTGCAAAATCTCCAATATTCAACAACAAAAAATACTTAGTTAAGCATATTTTGCAAAACAACAATAAAAAAATTAAACTCTTCTCAGATTTATTGTCCCCACTCTGCAGATCTATTAGAATCTGTCCTTAAATTCCAGCCAAACCCATTTACACAGTAACAGATAAAAACCTTTAGATAAACCAAACATTACCGCCACATATCTGACTCTATAACCATTAAAACAACTATTTTCATTCATTTCAGATTTCCTCTGATCACGGAGCAAATCCCGATGATGAGACATTTGTTCTTTCAATCAACCCCCCCACCCCCCCGCTCCAAGGTGTCCTGGTTTTCCAAAATGAAAATATGGTCACCCTAGTTCATTTATCCTGATATGGACTGGGTGATGTGTTAGGAACAAAAGGATGCCACATCATTTGATGGAAATGAAAATGATCAACCTACAGAGGGCTGAATTCAAAGACACCCCAAAAATTACAGTGAAAAAATGATGCGGCAGGCTTTAGTCCATTTAGCTGAAATTTCATTGCAGCAACTCAAAATGGATGGAATGGTCGGATGGATGGAAACATAATGTCCCAGAGGTGTTCTATTGGATTTAGGTCAGGCCAGCGTGGGGGCCGATCAATGGCATCAATTCCTTCATCCCCCAGGAACTGCCTGCATACTCTCACCACATGAGGCACCAGGAGGAACCCAGGACCCACTGCACCAGCATAGGGTCTGACAATGGGTGCAGGGATTTCATCCCGATACCTAATGGCAGTCAGGGTGCTGTTGTCTAGCCTGTATAGGTCTGTGCGTGCCTCCATGGATCTGCCTCCCCAGACCATCACTGACCCCCCACCAAACCGGTCATGCTGAACGATGTTACAGGCAGCAGAACGTTCTCCACGGCTTCTCCAGACCATTTCACGTCTGTCACATGTGCTCAGGGTGAACCTGCTCTCATCTGTGAAAAGCACAGGGCGCCAGTGGCCGACTTGCCAATTCTGGTGTTCTGTGGCAAATGCCAATGGAGCTCCACGGTGCCGGGCAGTGAGCACAGGGCCCACTAGAGGGCGTCGGGCCCTCAGGCCACCCTGGTGAAGTCTGTTTCTGATAGTTTGGTCAGAGACATTCACACCAGTGGCCTGCTGGAGGTCATTCTGTAGGGCTCTGGCAGTGCTCCTCCTGCTCCTCCTTGCACAAAGGAGCAGATACTGATGGGTTGTAGATCTTCTACGGCCCTGTCCAGCTCTCCTGGAGTAACTGCCTGTCTCCTGGAATCTCCTCCATGAGATTGTGCTGGGAGACACACCTAACATTCTGGCAATGGCACGTATTAATGTGCCATCCTGGAGGAGTTGGACTGCCTGTGCAACCTCTGTAGGGTCCAGGTAATGGTAAATTGCCTGTAGTGCTTTTTCAAGTCAGGAGACTTGACCAAAGCGCTTTACACTACATTCAGTCATTCACCCATTCACGCACACACTCACACACTGATGGTGGCAAGCTACATTGTAGCCACAGCTGCCCTGGGGCTCACTGACAGAAGCGAGGCTGCCGTACACTGGCGCCACCGGGCCCTCTGACCACCATCAGTAGACATTGCAGGTGAAGGACACAACGACACTGAAAGTCGGAGCCGTGGCTTGATTTCAGGGCAAACTCCTACATCTGACGCCACAGTCGCCACAGGTAGCACCTCATGCTAACAGTAGTGACAGTGACCCTATCCAAAAGCAAAACTGGTGAAAAAGAGTCAGAAAGATGAGGAGGAGAAAAAATGTCAGTGGCCTCCACCTGTAAAACCATTCCTGTTTTGATGGTCGTCTCGTTGTTGCTCCTCTAGTTCACCTGTTGTTCATTTCATTAACACCAAAGCAGCTGAAACTGATTAACAATCCCCTCTGCTACTGACCTGACCAAATCAATATCCCACAATTTAATTAACTTGATGATATACTCCGATTACAAAGTGTTAAATTTTTTGAACAATAGGGTTTATATTTTCCAAAAATGTTCTCAAACATTTATTTATTGAATGCTTTCCTATTGTTGAAAACACAAGAGAACCCTTGTACTCTGATATTTATAGTTATAGACAGCCTTTAGTGCATTGTTTTATAAAGGGCTCAAAAACATAAATGTATAACAAACGACGGATAACAGCCGATACCGATGCCAACATCAATATATCCTGCATCCCTAGAATGGACACAACTTCACTTCCGTCCATTCATCCATGTATGGCTTCCCTTTAAGCTGCATCAGTGATTATCCTCCTTCACAAGCAGCTAAATCTAATTTAGAAATTTGTCCCATATGTCATTGACAGCCAAAGTCTATATATTGAACCTTATATTTCAAAAATTGCCCGGGTTAACAAGGTCTGCGTCAGTTGCTAGGGAACCAGGGCAACTTGATAACAAATTGGCTACTGGAACAAGACACAGATGGACTAGAGCAGTAAACTTGTTACTGATATATATAGATATATATATGCTGTTTATTTAGTAATGTTTTCCAAACCTCGGATACCTTTGCAAAGTTCTCCCTCCAGCCCTGATGTCATCAGTCTGTCGATTTAAACATAAACAGTTATGCTGAGGCGTCCTCCTTCTGTTCTGCTTAAAGAAGCAGGTCGACCTTCCCAAGATGGCGCCCGTAATTTCTGCGCTGCGACAGTTAATGCGGGTCTACTCTTATATAATGTCTATGATTGAAACCACTGCTATTTATTCACTGGATTGCTGATTGCCTGTTGGTTGTATGGGTTTGAAGTGAAGTCACCAGTCGCCATATTGGTACTCCCTAGTTAGACTGGTCTCAATGTAAACAATCTGTGCGCTACAGCATCGAACAACGATGAAGTTCTCATTTCCAGGGGGACTTAAACCTTTTAAAATAAACATAAATTCATCAAAAATGCATCATAATATAGATCAATTTATTACATTATTATGGTGATTGCATTACATTACAGCCATTTTTATGCTGCGACTCTGTGGAAGTGGGGAGTACCAACATGGTGGCAGGCGACGTAAATTTGTTCAGTCTATCAGCAATCCAGTGAATGAATAGAGAGTAGTGGTTTATACTTTTTTTTTTTTAACAAAGGTAGCACAAACAAGTAAGATCATTGCAACAATGCCACTCGATAGAGAGAAAAGTAGAGGAAGATTTTTTAAATAATAAATAAACAATAACTAAAATAGCAACAATGAGATTCATGTTACGATTGGTATAAATCAGTGGGAACTTCCATTAATATTTCAGTCGGGTTTTCATAGGATTCAATATGTTTCAGAGATTTCACATAGAACTTGAATTCAGATAAAAACGGTGAATGATCTCAGCTCTCTTTTATGATTATTTTTTTGTCATTAAATTTTTTTTATATAATTTTGCTTTTAAGAAACTAAAACACACAAATACACATCGGCAGCAACACAGAAAATGACAGCACTCATCAATGATCTATTACCAAACATATTAGTGTTTAATCTACTTTAATATTAATATACACATACGCACAGTATACACACACCCCAGATCCGTTAAGAATCTATACCAAGACTGTAATAAAAATACACCCATGCTTGGCGAGCTTTACTCGGCTCCTTCTGCACCCTGGAAGTCATGACTTCATAAGCTGCTCTCTCTGACATTAGTTGAAGACATTCTTTAATTTCTGGTCTATGTGGGCTCTTCCATTTACCAAGAAAATTATAGCCGCTACCAGAAAACCTGTCATCATTAGTCTACCTTCAGCTTTTGGAATACCCTCTGGAATCAATGACTTCTCTCCTAAGAGGCAGAATTGTGCAGATTCTGATAACGGTTGACTGAACCAGTCCTCAAATGTTTCCAAAACTGCCTTCCAAAGGACATTATCAAGCCCATAGTGCATGGAGAAGTGTACCCACCTCTTTATTACACCTCCAACATTTATTATCCTTTATTAGACCCATTCAGCATAGCTTTCTGGGTGTAATATCATACCTATGCACAATTTTGTAATCAATACATGTATTTCTCGCATCCCTTTCAGCCCCTCCCACATTTGAAATTATATTTCCCACACAGCTTCATCAATTTCTGTATCAAGATCTTTCTGCCAGATCATTTTTAAATTTTCACACATTTTGTTCTGGATTCTTGACATTTTGTTATAGAAGGGCAGAGTGTACGTGTGAAATAGGAGCGTTAAAAATCTCCTGCATCACTTGTCTTCTTGTCAGTTAAGTTGTTTAAGTTCCTCAAAAGACATAAATATCCTATCTCTATAGATCATGGACAGTTCGTGTGCCCTTCTCCAACCAAGATGGCCATAGAAACATAGGGTTGTTCCATATAGACGAGTAGCTTTGTTTATAATGTGAAATACCCACTGCTTGAGTTTTCTGTGACACATTCTACAACACCAGAGGGGCCTTTCTTCTATATTGACCCACCCAGGCTTAAAACCACCAGTACCCCAGAGCCTTATCATCTTATTCATCTCAAAGGCAATCTTATATGATTCCACGTTTTAAAGGGCCAGTCCACCAATATACCGTGAGGCAAACCGTTTTTGAAGCTTAATTCTTGGCCTTTTTGCATTCCACAAAATCTGTACTGGTATCATCATAGAGATGTTATTATATTGGGGTCAGACTATAATTTTAATTGCATTAATTTTACCCCATAATGTGAGGTTAATCATCCTCCATTTTTCCATCTTTGTTTGGGATTAAAGAATTTGACCAAACAAAACATTACAAAAGAGCTTCATTGTTTGTTTTTTCTCTCTGTTTTACACTCCAAAGCTTACCACATCTATAGACATAGACTCAGGAAGTGCAATTTTTTTATTTGGTCCAACATGGAAGACACAGTCTATCGTTTCTACTTCACTTTCACAGAATAAACATTTATTAAAGCGACTTCTTAGTAACTCGTTAAAGGGTTTAAAGTGTGTTTCTTTAACCTATGGTTCAATAGGGAGTTTTAAATAAAGATTAAATAGATTATTTTTGATTTATTTTCCCAGGGCTGTGGTCCCTCAGCGGGTAGAAGCAGACTAGGGCAGCTGAAGTGCAGGTTCCAGCCACTAGATGGCACAACCCCAGTTCTGCAGACATGATAAAGCAGAGAGGAGAGAGCAGTCAGCTGCTTGCTGTAAGGACCTGATTGCATCATCCAGTGACCTCACTAAGTTATCATGACGGACACAAAGATCCGGACGAATCTGGATGTTTTATATCCCATAAAAAAGCCTTTCAATGAAGGTGAAGACATTCCAGCTTCTCCTTTACTCTCTTTTAATGTCTAAAATCATAATTAATACCCTTTGGCTGCTTAATTCATGCCAGCAACTCCTTTAAACCCAGTTGGAGGATTTTTTTTGGCTAAAAGGGACATTTCTTAGTCCTCTGCGTGGACTCAGACTATCCTGATGCAAATCAGACATTTAAGTGTGCGAGGGAAACATCGTGTCTATACTTAGCGCAGTGAACTCATTCCCCGCTCACCCAGCAGCTGCTGCATCAGCATTTTATCTCAGAACATTAGAACAAAAAAGAAAGCGTCGCAGCGGGCTGCAGATGGGGGAGGTCAGTGGTTTAATCCTGCAGAAGCGTGGGCTCTGACGGTACTTTTCCGTCACCGCTGACATCTGGAGGGCACCAGGCATCCGCTGCAATTTTACTCCCTGCAAAGTGTGTGCAGGTACACAGTGTCTGGCACATGGAAATGTTCTGTTGTTAGTGAAAACAGGGCCGCTGCTGGCAACGAGACCTTCAGCTAACCAACCTTCAGCACATCACTCTTTAAAAGAAAACTTCCTGTTTATCCGTCCAGGTGACGTCTTGTAGGTTGTTCCTCTGGGGTCAAAGGTGAACCTCTGAAGGACACTGCAGCCCTCGTCTCCAGATTCTCTCATTTAAGGAGGCTGGAGGGAGAAGGAAAACTAATTAAACGTCTAGTTTACTTTAATCTCTAGAAACCGCACGGGGATTTGTATGCAGCCATGCAGATAGAGTGGATTCAGAAAGAGATTGATGGAGTTAAGAGTCAGATTCAAGGCCTGATAGAGGAACTAGCCCGGCCAGACGTTCTCAGACTGTCAAACCGACACAAACAGGAAGAGGCTTGGAAGGTTTTCCTGTTAGTTTCAGTGAGGGACTCCTCTTTGTGTTCCAACATGACCTTCAAAGTCTTCCTGCAGGGGGGCGGGGCTAATCTGCCCTCCATGCTTGTGGTTAGAAGATTTTCTGTTAGAGCAAAGTGGCTGTAGCTTTAAATCAGAACCGGGAGCTTCCTCTAGTGACACATGCCTCTGAGCAAGGCACTTATAACTCCTTGTTCCTGCTTGAGGACTGAGAAACCTCACAGCAAGAGTTGACATTTTACTATCCTGCATTTCAGCTGATGGAAACGCTTGTGACTATCAAAATAAGAGCATCAGAAGAGGATTCATTGGGTGTTTGCTAATAGACCTGTCCTGTCATTACGGAGAGAGGGATCCTGGACTTTAATTTAATAGGGGATAAATTCAGCATCTCTATCAAGCAGAACCAGGACCCTCGATCAGGAAATAATTCAAAGCTCCATTAGGATAAATAAACTCAAAAGTTAGATTTCAGTTTATTTGGGGAAGATTTAACACCTGTTAGCTTGTTCTGCTTAATGGAAAGTTTTGCGACGATTGCGGCACCCTCTCATGCAAAAGCTCATTTTTATACGCCCCATGATTTATATATAAATATTACACCACAGGCTTTTTGGGCTTCATACATGAGGCTCCTTATCAGTAGGAGGATGTTTAGAGTCCAAACTCAGATTTTAGAGGAGCTTGTCACTACCCATCCGTACCGGAAGCACGATCCGTACCATTGGCTCATCAACACATGTTTAACCAGATATTTATCCATAAATAATTTAATCATGGTACTAAAAGTACTTATTTCTATTCTTAATTACTAAAGAATGCTTGTACACATATATAAAAACTTTTGCTAGGAAGCTAAAACTAGCAAAAGTCTTCAAATACCTGTGAGACATTTCAAGACTTTTGCTAGGAAGCTAAAGTTAGCAAAAGTCTTGAAATGTCTCACAGGTATTTCAAGACTTTTGCTAGCTTTAGCTTCCTAGCAAAAGTCTAGGCCTTGTTCTCGTCCTCTAAAGGTCTTGGTCTCGTTTTGTGCTCTAAATGTGTTGGCCTTGGTCTGGTCCTCTTAAAGTCTTGGACTTGGTCTCGTCCTCTAAAGGTCCTGGCGTTGGTCTTGTCCTCTAAATGTCTTGGTCTCGTCCACTAAGGGTCTTGTTCTCATCCTCTAAAAGTCTTGGCCTTGGTCTTGTCCACTAAAGGTCTTGGCCTTGGTCTCATCCTCTAAAAGTGATTGAAATAGTTTTTTCTCTCCCAGGTTGGGGTCTCAACTGCCCCCTCTCCCAAATACATCTCAAGTGCGGAGCCCATTCCCCCCGTCCTGCTCTCCCTCCGCTGGCTGGCATCGGGGCTCGCCGGTGCACTGGTGGAGCTCGGGTCTGGGGGTGGATGCCCGGGTGGCTACTGGCTCATTCCTGGCGGCCTCTCCGCGGGTCCCGGCCAGCCGGGGCCTTGCTGGGGCTCCTGTCTGGAGGTTGGATGCCCCTGGGGCCTGGGATCCCTGGGGCCCGGGACCGGATTCACTTCAGGGTGGGTCTGGGTGTTGCTTGGGGATTTTCGGGTGGGTTTTCCCACTTGGAGGCATGGTGGAGCTGCTTTGTTCCCGCTGATCGTGGCGGGTGTGGCTGCGTGGACTGATGGGGTGGGGGAGTGGCTATTGAGGCTGGTGCGGGTGGCGGAGGGGGGGATAAACGTGATTGTGCTGCTCTTGCTGCGTCCGGTGTGGGAGCTGGCTTTGCGCTGCCCGCGGGCTGCTGGGGGGGGTGGTTGCGCCGGCTGCGGTCTGCTCTTCTTGCGGTCGGGCGCCGAGCGGCTTTCTGCTCTTGGGTTGTTTCTGTGCGCGCTGTGTGCATCGGTCTTGGTGGGGTTGGGCCGCGCTTTTGGCCTGGGGGGCGTTTTGGGGGGGTTCCGTGGCGCTTTTCCTGGGTGGCGCGGTCGTGTTGGGTGTTGCAGCCGGTCGCCGTGGCTTGGTGCGGGGGGGCGGGGCCTGTTTCGGTGTTCTGTGGGGCCGGGGCATTTCAGTCAGTGCCGTGGGGGGGCCGGTGTTTGGTGCCCGGCCCTACTTCAGGTTGGCCGGCTGCCGGTGGAGCTCGCAGACTCATCCCCGCGGCCCCCCCTCCGGGCACCGGCATGGCGGTGGCTGGGGGGCTTCCTTGGGGCTGTCTCTCTTCCTCCCTTGGTGGGGGTTTGATTTCCGAGGCTGGCCCCTCCTGGGAGCCTTCACTCTTGGGGTCCCTTTGGGCGTCTGGGGCTTTAGGTCTCCCGGCGCTGGACTCAGTGCTCTGGGGGGTGCACCTCTCCGGCTCTCCACAACCACTATTGAGCATTTTCTCTATGGAAAAACTTTACATGCACAAGTTCACCCTCACAAACAACTACAGGTGCTAGACTTCAGGTACTCAGAGATTCACTTCCAAACAGAAACCCCACATTCATATCTTCAGGTAACACAGAGTACATGTCAGACTTAATAATATTACTTTAGCGATAGTTTCAAGGTGTTGCTTTATTGTATATCTCGTACCATGTCTTTCGGTTGTGCTGTTCTTTTTTCATCTCGTTACAGGTGATGAAGCAGACTGAAAATGTTTTGTCATTGTCTCCTTTCTATCTCTTCATTCTTTCATCTTTTCTCTTTTTTTTCTTTTTCCCTGCTACACTTGTAAAAAGTAAAATCTGTTGGGCTCTTTTTGGTATCAAGACAATTATTCTTATTGCCTCATTGCCAGACAGGACACTGTAAAAAAAATTAAATTAAAATTAAAATAAATAAATAAATAAAAGTTTTGGTCTTGGTTTCGTCCACTAAAGGTCTTGTTCTCATCCTCTACAGCTCTAGGTCTTGGTCCTGTCCTCTAGAAGTTTGGGTCTTGATCTTTGTCTCATCCACTTAAAGTCTTGGCCTACACTCGGTGCTCCTTTGTTGCGGTTGGTCTGGTCTTGACTACGACACTACTAAAAAACAAAACAACTATTTTTATGTTGACATTAAAATGTTTGCTAATAGGAATCATTTCAGACATAAAAGTCAAAACAGATCAGGTGTTAAATACATTTCTACACCACAGAGTTAGTAGAATAAGGGTGACTAAGCCAAATCACTGACTTGGTTTCCTGTTGGTGAACATCTTGCTGTTTGAAACACGTAGAAATGAAAGGATGGCCCTTTTTCAACAGAAGAAGGTGAGAAAAACCTAGTTTACAGCTTCTCATCACAGTACGAAGCCCACCTCTCTCTGATCATGACCAAAATGATCCCTTAGAGGGCAAAATGAGTCAGAACGTCTGGTTGGTTTCCCGCCTGACATGAAAAAAAGTTCATGTTAACAGCCTGCGGACCAGAGCCGCTGTGCTGCTTCACCTTTCTCCTAGAAGACGTCTCGGCTGGATGCAGCCTCACAGTGCTTCCTTTGTGTCTGAGCCTGGGATCAGTTCCCCACCCTGCCTCTCCACAGGCATCAATACCAGGCCGCACAGATCCAGTACCGGACCCGGTCTGCCTCGGAGCGCTGGGATCATTCTAATTTAGCCGGTGCACACAGATTCCCTGCAACCTAAGAGCTATAAGAGAATGTCCAGATTGGGACAACAGCTGTCTCAAAGAGAAACAGGAACCAGACCTGAATTAACAACCAATGACTGTCATGGTTTCTACCAGGAGTTTATATGACAAGAGAATCCTATCAGATTATAAAGCTGAGTTAGATTGGATCGTCAGAGAAGCATCCCACAGAAACTCTGGAGGAGCTGCAGGGATCCACAGCTCAGGTGGGAGATCTGGATTTCCAGTACAAGTAATATCCCAGAAACTGGTCTATAGAGCCACAGTAGACATTTTCTTACCTTTCAATCCTTCTCTATGTGTAAAGACTGGAGTATTAAATCTCAGAGAGATGCAATGAATCTAGCAGAATTATTGCATTTTAATTGTTAAGACATGAAAAAAAATGGATCTAAATCTTGCAGACGGATTTATGATGGAAGTTAAAAGAAGCTTTTCTCATCACATTCATAATTCAATCAAATATTTATCTCAGTTAACATTGAAACTCCAATATTTTCTTTAGCTTAGCTGCTACGCCTTTCTATTGAAAGTACAGCAGGGTCTGCAGGTATTATTGGTGAACGGCTTATACAACCTACCTAAATAGCAAATTTTCAAGTCAGGAGACTTGAGTAATTTACACACACAAATGGTGGCGAAGTACATCATAGCCACATCTGCACTGGGCCTCACTGGCAGAAGCAAGGCTGCTGTACAGTAGTGCCCCGGGCCATCTTACCACCATAAACAGGTAATGCAGGTGAAGTGTCATGCCCAAGGACACAACGACATTGGGTCTTGAACCGACAACCCTTTGATTGCAGGGCAAATTCCTACATCTGACGCCACAGTTGCCCACAACAGTGGCGCCTTTGTCTCTTCCTCTTGTCCTCCAGATTCTGGTTCAATGAAGGTTGGTCTCTATAAAAAGAGACCGCTTTTTCTAAGCTGCTGATCATGATAGAATTTACTCAGAGATAGAAAAAGTCATATAGAACATGTTCACACATTCATTGACCCCCACTATGGCAGTGGAACCCACAACAGACAGACAGACAGGCAGGCAGGTTCTACCTTTCTTATACCTCAGGTTATCCTGAGCTGTTTTCTACATTTATGCTGCTATAAGCTTTGGCTGCCGGAGGACATGGGGACTATTTCTATTCTCTGATTCTGCAGTATTTCAAACTTTTAACCAATTTGAGTGTGCTGACGAGCTTTAGGAGCTTTGGTGTTGTAAAATTGGGGCTATAAAAGTACTGAAATTAGGCGAATAAATACTCAAAAGTTTATTATGTGCTATTACTGTGGAATCAATAAATTATAGGATAGGAGATCCCAGGTGTTGCTTGGCTGAACTCTGCTGTCAGTTATCAATAGAAATGTTACTTTTTGTGTCAAAGTCATCTGGGTAAGACTGAAAAAGTGCCTTTTTTACGCAAAAAGCTAAGTCTGGATTGCAGGTCATACGTCTGGCTCAAATATTAACCGTCAAATTGTTGGATTTCTTGAATATTCAGGGATAAACTTTGCACTATGCTGAGCAGTAGCTGCTTAGGTTTAATTTGTAACCAGGGCTTTACATATAGGACTGAGCCGGCGAGCAGTCAGGTTTTCTGATGTCTCTGAGACAGACAACGACACAAGGGAAAAACAATTAAAGTTTAATAGGGAGAGCGTTTGTTACACAGTGATACCAGCTGCTAGCAAACCTCCAGCTGCTGAGCGCCTGTAGGGTTCAAACAGTCAGAACGTAAACATGGCGCCACTTCTTTCAACTGCCTGATCAGACTAACTGTCCTCAGACATTTCTGTCGTTTATTAGACTCCCTTCAATCCAGTCGTCCCAGTTCTTGTCATGAAAGTCTAGCAGTAATGGAGCCCAGGAACAAGTGAAATGCTAGACTCCATATCTAGTTCCCACCTTCACTGGATCATGATGTCATGCTCTGCCTGATTGGATATCAGGGTTGTGACTGCATCTAGCAGCACCAGAGAAGGAAAACTCCATAAACCCCAACAAAACAAATAGCTAATAAGAGAGCTGGAAAGTTGAGTGGAAGATAAAAAAGT
The DNA here is from genome assembly GCF_016077235.1 of Cyprinodon tularosa. NCBI lineage: Eukaryota > Metazoa > Chordata > Actinopteri > Cyprinodontiformes > Cyprinodontidae > Cyprinodon > Cyprinodon tularosa. The sequence continues at coordinate 173,171 of NW_024037994.1, read as the reverse complement.
GTGGGAGAAAACTATCCACAGACAACATGGTGTTCTCACCTCAGCAGTCACTCCACTTAGAATATTGTTTTCTTTTGTTAAAACATAATTTTTTTTAAACTGAAAATTTGTCTCATGCAGAACCCAGCTACTGTCATTCACTTCCACTGATTCGCCAGTTTGTTGCTCGGAAGCATCCACAGGTCTTTTACGACAGTCATCACATCAGCAATCCCTCAGAAAAGCAGAAAACAACAACAGTTAAAAACCAAACACAAAAAGCAGCAGAAACATCAATGCTAAGTCTCAAGTACGGTGATGGAAGGCTGATGATCTGCAAAACAAAAAACAAAAAAAAATATCCTAAACTTTTTTTCAGATTATTCAATATTTAACACAAATGAAGGAAATTTTCCGTCTCATTTGCCTTGCTGTTGCTCGCTCAACATTTCGACGACAAGTCACGTGAATCGGATGTCAGGTCATCAAAAAGGTGGAGCTTCTCTCCGCCTGCCTTTTTTGCAGGTGAATTTTTTGCAGGCAAATCTTTTGCAGCAGAATTTTCACCTAATAAAAATTCAGTTTAAGGAAGTCAAATTGTAAAAAAACTGTGTTTAAAATTCGGTTTACAAAAAAAGAAGATTGTTTTACTTCCATATGTGAAGCATGCGCTCCAATCGCGTCATTCCTGGAACATTGGAAACTTCCTATGGCTAGAGTTCAAGCTATGTCTGAGATACTTTGTGTTTAATATTCAGCAGTGTATCAATGCTCCATGTGGGCTTCCCTTCTTAAAACTCTCCTGTACACTTTGAGACGGTCAGATTGTCAGCGAATGAGTTGAATGAGACTTCCCCTCCCCTTCTGTAGACACTGCTGCACATCTCCAAAATTGTAGGTGACCGCAGACAGGATGTCTCTGATTGGTCAAATCTACATCCGCTCTACACTATGCATATTTCCTGTTTGGTACCTCACCGGCTTGTTCTGTTTGTATGACCGCCATTGTGGAAACGACTGGAGAAGATGGACCAGCTAACAGAGCGAGGTGCACGAGAACGCTGGGACCCCGCTCTTTTTGGCCCTCCTGTCCCTCCGTTGTCGCACAAACTTGCCAACACTTCCTCAGCCATATCTAGACCCACAGCTAGTTCCTGATTGCTGCGCTGTGGTGTGGAATAATATAGTCCAGACCACGCTTCAGTATTGGGAATAAATCAAAAATGTCTGCATCATACCTGTTAAAAGCTAACTGTGACACACTGTTGAGAGGGGATAAAAAGCCCTTTAGCCTTGTCTCGTAAATCAGTTTATAAACCGCCGTTGACTCCGGCCAGAACCGTTTGGACCCATGACAGCACGGGAGGCGGGACTTTACGACGCAGCACTCTCACCGCCAAAAAGGGGAAGCTACAAAGTCTGGGAACAATTTATAGATTTCTTGCACTGCAAAAAACTGAAATCTTAGTAAGTTAATTTTCCTTAAAATATGTGCAATTTTCTTGAATTGTGCAGGTAAGTGAGACACGTTGCCAGTAGAACAAAACTATTTTAATTTAAAATAAGAAAAAAACAACTGAAGTCTCCTATTTCAAGTGCTTAATATTTAATTATCTTATTTTAGGGATAAAAATACTCATTCCATTGGCAGATTGTTTTATTTACCTACAAAAATTTAGGGGTAAATGTACTTATTTTAAGAAATTTTCACCAATTTTTAGTTAATTTTTGCAGTGTGGAACACCAGCAAGATGTACAAGATGCAAAAGGTATATATTTCAACTTTCTGATTTTATGTTATAGATATTTTTTTCTTTTTTCAATGTTGTTTTGTATCTGTTTTTTATTATTATAAATAAGGATTTTTGATGTATGTTGTTGTTGAAGTTGGAAATTTTAATAAATACATTTCTCAAAATAAATTAAAATAAGTAAACTTTGTTGTGCATCTCTCACTCTGAAGAAAAACATTCATCAACATTCAAAAACACATCATCATGCATGAAAATATCAGAATAACACCACGGGTGTAGAGCGGGCGAACAGAGAAGAGAGAAAAGGAGGAAGTTTAAATCATCAAAACATCTTTAAATTGAACAAACGGGGCAGATTTTATTCTCTAAGAAGGACCAGACCAGATGATCTGCTGGAGGTTTCTTCCTGTTCAAAGGGAGTTTTTCCTCTCCACTGTCGCTACAAGCATGCTTAGTGTGAGGGATTGCTGAAGAGTCAATGAGTCGATGCAGTCAGCTGGTTTTCCTTAGATAGAAAACTTTGAATCAATCTGACTGGATGATCTGGTGAACTGGAAAGTGACCTGAGATGACAGGATGTGAATTGGAGCTATAGAAATAAACTGAATAGAATAGAATGATCTGTTTGTCTTGGACAAACCGTCCCTCACCTGGACAAAAGAGACAGAATGTTGAGGATCATTTATCTGTTGCATTTCACACAATCCCCACGGATGCAGAAATCAGCAACCATCTGCATGAAAAGTGGACACTTTACACTTCAGTAGGAGACAGAGTCCCGTCACACGGTAAGGAGCGGTAAGGTGCGGGGAGCCTGGAACCAATTTGTGGCCTAGTGTGGAAACAACCATCTGATCCTGAGAGTAAACTAAACAAAGGAGATGATTGTAGACTCCAGTAGAGACACAGAGAGGTCAAAGTGGTAAAAATACCTTTATTCAAGTGGGTCCTTTTTGTATTTACGTCTGAAGTCTAGCAGTTCATATAGAGATGCTAAATACGGGCTTTTTGATGATATTTTACAACTGAACTGGTTGTTTTAAGCAATGATTTAAAACCAGTTAATCGCTGAATGTGGATTTTAATACGTGGATAAAGTTCATCTGAGTTAAGTGAATATTTCAATTTAAAGGAGCCACAGATTTGTGTCCAAACATATAAAGAAGATAAATTCTGTTATCTGAGATTTCTAAAAAAGATTTAAATTGGTAAAGTGGAAATATTATGTCCTGAAAAACAGATCAAATCGATCCCAATGATGGCTGATTATTCACTGATTTTAAATTTTAACTGAAAAAAAAGATGAACAAATTACAACTGATCTGTAAACTAGCCCCAACCACCAGCGGCCAAAATAACTTTTGCCTGTGAGTTGGTCTAGCCTCGATCAATGCCAGGCACTACATCTGGCCGGCCAATCACAACGCAGAGATGTGTTTTGAATGTCTGGATGCAAAGTGGGCGGGGTTTTTAGGGCGTGACGACAAAGCTGCACTACGCAGGAGAAACAGTAGCGCACACTGGAGCAGCAGCAGCTTTCAATGGGGTGCTCCATTGGAAGTTAAAAGTTCTCTTTCTGTTGCTGTTGTTCAATAAAAGTACATTTTATGATCATTTGAGGCGAGAATATTATACTTTAAAGAGGCACTATATGGGGCTAATGGCAGCCCGTCTGCAGCAGCCCTCTCTCGGCATAGCCGTGTGCGAAGAACCGCTGGCTCTGGTGGTGATTTTTGACTCAGCTTTGGAATCAGGTTTGGAAGGATTTGACTTTGGGTTTTCGTTGAAACGTGAGCAGGAAGAGGCTCTACGATCATTCATTTTTAAGAAGGACGTATTCGCCGTTTTACTGACAGGCTGTTTGTTTACACTCCCCTTCCAGCTCCTTGTCGTGCTTCCTACGTCACAGTCAGGTGCTCTCATTGGTCAGAGCGTTGGCCAATAGGCACAGACATGGTTTGAAAAACAACGGGTTGTTCTCATCAACTATCTTCCAATGTCTCATTCATCGGAGCCAGACTAAATTTCAACTCTCATCTCTCATTTAGTCTGGTTTAACAAGCTAGCTGATTTGGTTTGATAGAAATCATATTTTCAATCAAAGCCTCTCCTTTCTTTTCTTCATTCATTTAAGATACGTTCATTTAAGATACGTTCCACCTTAACATTTCAGTAGAGTCGATATTGGCCGCCATGGAACAAGCTAACATTGATGCTGTGTTATTTTACTGCTTTTTAACCACGTTCTGGACCCTAATGCTGTGGAAGGAGACAAAGATTAAATATTAGCCACACCAGACTATAAGCCACACCGGGCTATTAGCCGCACCGGGCTATTAGCCGCACCGGACTATAAGCCGCACCGGACTATAAGCCGCACCGGACTATAAGCCGCACCGGGCTATTAGCCGCACCGGACTATAAGCCGCACCGGGCTATTAGCCGCACCGGACTATAAGCCGCACCGGACTATAAGCCGCACCGGACTATAAGCCGCACCGGACTATAAGCCGCACCGGACTATAAGTCGCACCGGACTATAAGCCGCACCGGACTATAAGCCGCACCGGACTATAAGCCGCACCGGACTATAAGTCGCACCGGACTATAAGCCGCACCGGACTATAAGCCGCACCGGACTATAAGTCGCACCGGACTATAAGTCGCACCGGACTATAAGCCGCACCGGACTATAAGCCGCACCGGACTATAAGCCGCACCGGACTATAAGTCGCACCGGACTATAAGTCGCACCGGACTATAAGCCGCACCGGACTATAAGCCGCACCGGACTATAAGCCGCACCGGGCTATTAGCCGCACCGGACTATAAGCCGCACCGGACTATAAGCCGCACCGGACTATAAGCCGCACCGGACTATAAGCCGCACCGGACTATTAGCCGCACCGGACTATAAGCCGCACAGGGCTATAAGCCGCACCGGGCTATTAGCCGCACCGGGCTATTAGCCGCACCGGACTATAAGCCGCACCGGACTATAAGCCGCACCGGACTATTAGCCGCACCGGACTATAAGCCGCACAGGGCTATAAGCCACACCGGGCTATTAGCCGCACCGGGCTATTAGCCGCACCGGACTATAAGCCGCACCGGACTATAAGCCGCACCGGACTATAAGCCGCACCGGGCTATTAGCCGCACCGGACTATAAGCCGCACCGGGCTATTAGCCGCACCGGACTATAAGCCGCACCGGACTATAAGCCGCACCGGACTATAAGCCGCACCGGACTATAAGTCGCACCGGACTATAAGCCGCACCGGACTATAAGCCGCACCGGACTATAAGCCGCACCGGACTATAAGCCGCACCGGACTATAAGCCGCACCGGACTATAAGCCGCACCGGACTATAAGCCGCACCGGACTATAAGCCGCACCGGACTATAAGCCGCACTGGGCTATTAGCCGCACCGGACTATAAGCCGCACCGGACTATAAGCCGCACCGGACTATAAGCCGCACCGGACTATTAGCCGCACCGGACTATAAGCCGCACCGGACTATTAGCCGCACCGGACTATAAGCCGCACCGGGCTATTAGCCGCACCGGACTATAAGCCGCACCGGACTATTAGCCGCACCGGACTATAAGCCGCACCGGGCTATTAGCCGCACCGGACTATAAGCCGCACCGGACTATTAGCCGCACCGGACTATTAGCCGCACCGGACTATAAGCCGCACCGGACTATAAGCCGCACCGGGCTATTAGCCGCACCGGACTATAAGCCGCACAGGGCTATTAGCCGCACCGGGCTATAAGCCGCACCGGACTATTAGCCACACCGGGCTATTAGCCGCACAGGGCTATTAGCCGCACCGGGCTATAAGCCGCACAGGGCTATTAGCCGCACCGGGCTATAAGCCGCACAGGGCTATTAGCCGCACCGGGCTATTAGCCGCACAGGGCTATTAGCCGCACCGGGCTATAAGCCGCACAGGGCTATTAGCCGCACCGGGCTATAAGCCGCACCGGACTATTAGCCACACAGGGCTATTAGCCGCACCGGGCTATAAGCCGCACAGGGCTATTAGCCGCACAGGGCTATAAGCCGCACCGGACTATTAGCCGCACCGGACTATAAGCCGCACCGGACTATAAGCCGCACCGGGCTATTAGCCGCACAGGGCTATAAGCCGCACCGGACTATTAGCCGCACCGGACTATAAGCCGCACCGGACTATAAGCCGCACAGGGCTATTAGCCGCACCGGGCTATAAGCCGCACCGGACTATTAGCCACACCGGGCTATTAGCCGCACAGGGCTATTAGCCGCACCGGGCTATAAGCCGCACAGGGCTATTAGCCGCACCGGGCTATAAGCCGCACAGGGCTATTAGCCGCACCGGGCTATTAGCCGCACCGGGCTATAAGCCGCACCGGGCTATAAGCCGCACCGGGCTATTAGCCGCACCGGGCTATTAGCCGCACCGGGCTATAAGCCGCACAGGGCTATTAGCCGCACCGGGCTAGCACCAAATTTCTCCTCACTGGTCAAAAGGGCCCAGAAGCGCTTGGACTTTCTGCGGAGGATGAGGAGAGATGAGGAATTCTTTGAACTTCCATATCAATTCATTTTTGCACCAATTTTTTCTTACACACTGTTTATATTTGATCATTGCTGCACTTTAAAAAATAGAAATGTCATGAAAGCTGTACAAAACAAAATTTGTCTAATTCTTAGATGGGGCTTCCTCAGCTCTTAATTTCAGCTCTGTAGGATTTGAGCCCAGTCTTTTAATTGGTTCGGCAGCTTTAATGCGGCAAAATACCGTATCTTCTGGACTATAAGGAACTACTTTTTTCCCACACTTTGAACCATGCGCCTTATAAGAACCTGCCGCTTTTCTGTGGATATTTTCACCAGAGGGGGAAGTCAAAGTTGGAAATGAAAGAATATGGAGCTAATGTTCATTTAGGACAAGAATATGCTAGCAGCAGGCGAGACGGAGAACAAATGTCCTGAATTCACACATTTTGACATTTATTTGCTGCATTGAAGCTGCCAAGCCAGTGAAGAGACTGGGTTCAACTCCTGCAGAGCTGAAATAAAGAGCTGATGAAGCTCCATCTTTCAGTAGAAGCTCTTACTGCTGTGAGCTAACAAGCTAACGGGAGCTAGCATTCTTCTGCCTCCCTTCTCTAGGGGCTATATGTAGAGCTCCCCCTACAGGTTTGGTGGGAAACAGTTCAGTAAATATCAGCAGCTTATAGTCCGGTGTGGCTTATATATGTACGTTTCCAGTTTTTTCAAAAAATGTAGTGAGTGTGGCTTAAAAATAATAAAAAATAAGATATTTCTTCAACAATTGATCAAAAATATGGAGGACCAATCCTGCCATAATAGAAATAGATATAGAAAGAATTGAAGGACTTAATAATATAAAATTGCTAAAAAAAAGTAGCTAATAATATGAATTTGTGTGTCATTTAATGTGACAATAAAAATAAAAATAAGATATCTCTTCAACAATAAATCAATAGTCATCTAAAAATACATACTTTAACTTCTATTTTTATTTTTTATGTTTCTTCTTGTATTTACGCTGAATTATTTTCAACACACTTATTTTTTGTTATACATTTTCCTTAAGTCTTTTATTTTGTAAAACTGTAAATGCAAGAAGAAAAGTAAAAATAAAGGCGGAAGTTAAAATATATATTTTTAGATGAATAATTGGTCCGATCACACAAATAATATAAATGATAAAATCACCTACTTTTTCAAGTAATTTTATATGATTCATTTTTAAGTCCATTTAGTTCTGTATGTATTTATTCTGTATGTATTTTGAAGTATGGCAGGATTGGTCCTCCATACTCTAGCACTTTGATTTCTAAAAAGCTCCTAGCGCCAAATCTAGAGACTTTTTTCTGCTACTGGAGACTTTGGAGACAACATCTAAAAGCAGCGAACTCTGCTCTCCAGAGCGAGTAGATTGGTAGCCCCGCCTCCTGCTCTCCTCTATCTTGTCTGCTGTCATGATTCATGCAGCTATTATTTCATCCAAATGAAAAATGGAGAACAGATAAGCAGATCATGGCTTGTCTACAGTGAAAAGAAGGACTGGGTTATTTACTTTGGCCTTTTTGGAAACACAGGAAGGAGCAATCAGCTAAGTGAGCTTAGTGCTTGGAAAAAATCTTTCATTCCTTTAGAGACAGCATGAAAAGTCAGCTGAGTACAAAACATAGAGAGGAAAACAAGAAGAAAAGGGACAAGAAGAGAGGGACACAACCTAGAACAGATAATGGATGTCTATTCTATTAACATTTCTACATCTGGAGAATGGGGCTGTTTGATGTGTTCTCCATTCAGAGGGCCCCCTGCCTGTCTTTGCCCAGGCCCCCAATCTCCCTAAATCCACCCCTGGTGGCGGAGGGGGCCGCTGGAACCAGAAGCCTTAGTTTCTGCATGAGAGCCGCCGTTTCCTCACGGAGGTACATGTTGTCACATGTCACCTGTCTAGTTTGCATGTGATGTCATCAGGGCAGGTAGAAACATGACACCTACATGCCCCCCCACAACACTTGTCAGCTGATTTTCATGATCAGGAGAAAACAGGAGCTGCTGGAACCTGCAGCTCCTTGTTCGCACTTCGTGTTTACTATAAAAAATAAAAAATAAATCAACTCTAATTGGTGATTTAGAAAACATTTTGCGGCATTTTCTGAAGAGCATTTAGATAAATTGTCTGTAAAATGCTTGACTGCTGCAGGATTTATCAGAGTGTTTCATCTGTAAACAGCTGCACGGCTTATATTCACGTTAACAGTCAAGGTCAGCAGCTTTTTCTCTGCTCACATGGCGGCGCAGACTCTTAGAAACACAACCTCTCTAGAGCTCTGGGAATTCTCTGTTGGAATAGAAATCAGTTTATGATGTTCTGGTCGAGTTGGAGCTCTGAGTGATGCAGGAGGAGCAGCGTTCACTCCGTCCTGCAGGAGTTCAAATCAGAAGCAGCAGCTTAGAGTTCTGACCTGCAGCCCGTCCCAGCTGGGATGTTTCCTCCTTAATCTACAAACACAGAGACAGCTCATCAATTTTAACCCCTTAAGCACATCTGACTTTAAGATTTCTAAAACATGTTTCAAAATAATGTTTTCATCAATAATTGATGTTTTATAGCTGTGTAAACAAATAAAATTAGATTTAAAATTCCACCTGAGACGTTTGACTCTGTGGGAGTAATGCAACAGCAGGTATTCATTTTTAGCCCCGCCCCCTAATGGCCGCCATCATTGGAAACTAGAGGCTCAGACCTTTCCAAGGAGGGGTCAGAGGTCATTGTGAGACCATTTCAGGTGATGTAACCGGCATGCGTTCCATAAGCTGCTCTGTTATTCTTATTTTCTATTCAGTTTGGTGATTTTATTGGTAAATTTCAATGAACCAACGGCTAAATCTGAGGAGCAAAGGCTTTGCCTCATGCAGAAGGTCTCCAATAATGGAAATCAGCATATTTATCTGACCAGATTCACTTTTATGAGCGGAAAAATACATTTGGCACAATTTGGCCCCCAAAATCCCATTTCCTCCTGCACACTGTTCACTAAAACCTTTGTGGAACAAACATGCTTCAACTGATTCAGTCCAGATTAGCTTGAGTTCTAGTCAAGATGTGGATCTATAAAGCTTAAGGGTTCATCCACAGTTTCTAATGGTGTTTATTTTGGAAAAAATATTGTTGAGGCTAAATATTTTTCTTTTTTTTTCTTTGTTTAATTACCTATAAATCAGACATGATGACAAATATTCCTAAATGTTTTATACTTACAACCTTAAAGGTTCTAAAGGTTGTAAGTATAAAACAGGGTAGGCAATAATAAGCTTTGCTTCAGCCTGTTCCTTTTTTGGCAAATTGTTGGTTTTGTTTGGTTTTGATATTGTTGTTTTGTTGTTTAATGTTGGATTGTTTGCTAAAAAATAAAGTAAAGTGAAGTGAAATGCCTTTCTGTCACACAAATACAAACAATTGTATTGCCGATTTATAGTTTGGGAGCTGAACTTGCTTTAATTCACATATGGAATTTCAGGCGGAATTTGCTCCAAAGACCCTCTGGGTTTAAAGAGTTAATCTCAGAATTTAGATTTTTTTTTTTGAATTCAGATTTTTTTTTTAGAATTCTGACTTTAATATCAGATTTCAGATTTTTTTTTTTTTTTTAGAATTTTGATTTTAAACTCAGAATTCTGGCTTTAATCTCAGAATTCTGACTTTAATCTCAGAATTATGGATCTTAATGTTGATGGGCACCATGAAGGCAGAGATGTGGAGCTTTTAGCTTCACTGATAAAGATGTGAGTAGTTTGGGAGGAACAGGAACACACTGGTGGAAAATGACGGAATTAGGCGACTTTTTACATCCCTGAGGGATCCCCGGTGATACTATTTCATTAACAGAAGAGCATTTCTAAGTTGCTTCCAGGAAAACAAAAAGTAACCAAGTTGAGTGGGATGTTTAACGACGGGATGGAAGAACCAGGTTTCCTGATCACTGCTCCTCCACATCAGAAAAAAAACATGTTTTTCTGGAGCGGGTTAAACAGGCGGAGTCCTTTCACCTTGGTTCTGTCCCTCCCCCTCACATCATTACACATGTTTCTAGTGTACACAACCCCTGTGGTGTCTGGGCGTGGTACCTGTCCCGACCGCTAAAAGGACATCCACACACTGCCGGAAGGTTTTTTCTGTCACGTGAAAGACAATCGTACACACAGGAAACAAGGATTGCACAAATTATCTTTACCGTTTTGGATCAGGCCCAGAAGCACAACATGGCGAGGAAATGTAGAGTAAAAACAGTTAGAGAGGAGACAGAAAGGATCTCTCTAGTTAACCGTTTTGTAGGAGGAGGAAACTTGGTTTATTAAATGTTGAAATAATTCCCCAAATACTACGACTCAAAGACACAACATCTCTGCAAATGTCAGCAAATGTCAGAGAGAACACCAACTTTACATGAACTTTATTGGTCCGACTTTAAACCCAACCAAAGGTACATTTAGGAGGAGGAAGGTGGAGACCTCCAGCAGAGCGAAATGCAGGTATCTGCCTCAACATGTTGGGCAGAGGAGGTTTGAACCAAACACAAACAGAAAAACTGCTGCTGTGGGAAGCAGGGAAAACTAAACACGTGAACCGACTGTAATAATGGCTTTTCACTGAATAAACTTGGTCAGGCCCTTCATCATGGAGCATGAAGTTCACTTACAACAAGTTTCTCTCTCCTCAAAACAACAGGAGGAAACTGGATCTCCACCAGTCTGCTTCTTCTCTGGTTCCTTTTCCTAGGATGGGCACATAAAGGTCCCACGTTTTGTCTTTTCAAACAAGTGTCAACAGCATGGAAATATCCTTTTATTGCAGGGTTTTCTGGAAATCAACAGGTTCTTTGTCGGGGCATGAACACATTCTGGAGGGAAATGTTTAAACCCTTCCCTCAGAACAGAAGCTAAAGACCTTTTGAAGAAGTCAGTAATAGTGAAACAAGTCCTTTACAAGCATGACCTGAAAGGCCGCTCAGAGAAGAAGACTCTACTACAAAAGAAACTTAAAAAGATAGATTACAGTTTGCAGATATCCTCAGAAGGACTTTAATTGTTGAAGACATGTCCTGTTTCTCCTTGGCTCTACCTTGGCCACACTGTGGCTCTACCTTTCTCATCCCTCATCCAACATACTTAGGTTATCCAGAGCTATGTTCAGCATTTGTGCTGCTATAGGCTTAGACTGCTGGAGGACATAGGAACCCGTTTTCTTATCATTCCTTCTCTATTCTCCCATTCTGCAGTATCCGTTAGTTAAATCTCTAATGAACAATTATGCTCTTTTTGCCTTTTATCATCATAGTAGCTTTAATTGAATTTGCATATTAAAGCTAAAACAGGTTCGGCCATATTTGCCATATTTATATTTTCCATAGTTATATTTGGAAGCTTTAAAACGCCATGTTAACTTTTAAATATTATTAGCAACATCATCATATGTTGTACACGCTAAGAAAATAAAACATCCTTTTTTGGGCAGGAAGTTAAAGATTTAACACGAATGTATCCTCTGAATGGACAAAAGCTCCTTAATACCACTGCATTAGAAACATATGACGGAAGGACGACCTATTTAATGTTTTAGAGAGCTTTTTCACAAGGTCCTGATCTCAATCCAAGCGAACATTAAAGGTGTGCATGAAGAAGCAGGTCTAAAGAAAAAGCTTGTTCAACCAGTTCTGTCAGAAGGAGATCACTCTCTCCACAACAGACATAGAGGATTTGTAGCATCTTGCTGCAAACTCTGAAGGACTTAAGCTCACTCAAGTGGTATAGTTTCGCTTGCCCCGCCCCCTTACAGATGTATCTCCAGCCTAGTATATTTTCCAGGTGAACGCTGATGTATTTATACTCCTTCACCACCTCCAGTCCTTCTAAAATCAAATCTACAATCTTCTATCTTGTTTTGTTCAAATTTAGAATCAGATGACTGTTTTTAAGTTCCTTCTTACAGTCCTAATTCATCTCCCTCAGTGAATGCTTATTTTTCTTGTTTAGCAATTCCTTCAGATCACTGCTAATCCAGGGCTTGTTATTAGGAAAGAGTTTCTTTGTTCTTGTGGGGATGGGTTTATCTACACAGAAGTTTATACAGTTAGTTATAGTTATAGAATCAGCCAGCCAGCCAGAATATCTTCTTCATGTGGCTGCTATATGGCACCCCAGTCCGTCGTTCCAACCGTTGCATTTCCGAGTTCTCCCAATTGGTGCCTGACTTTACACAAGCTCATAAAGTGAAGGTGGTTGGTTGATTATCAAGGGGGTGGGATTGTTGTGTAGGGCTAACCAGTTAGCAACTTAGTGCTAGTAGGTTCCCAATGGGAAATTCCATTGGGACCAAGTAGCACTAAATTGGTGACTTAGAAACATCGGCGTCGCCAGACCCCATTTACTGGGGCACGTGCCCCAGTATAAATGAGCTGTGCCCCAGTATAAATCTCATGAATATTTGCAACAGTGATACATTTTTTTAATGCATCAATTTAGATAATTCCAACGGGAGGAGACGTATATTTCTACTCAAATGCGCAGCAAGTGTGTTGGTAACTCCAAATTGAGGACGTATTAGCGCCCCCACGTCAGCGCATGTCACTGCATGAACTGCAGGTAAATTAACACGCTCCTCTCAACTGAGTTGGATGGGACACTGTGCGGCCGCGACGCATTTTTAGTTCCGGTAACGTTTCTTACCTGTCAATTTTATTATTTTCCCAGTGAAACCACATGATTTATTTATAGGCTACAAACTGAAAATTACTGCATTGGTTTGTAGATGGATATCAGGAAATTCCTCACACGAAGCAGAGACAGGGAAGCAGTAAAACAAGATGAGAGAGGGAGGTAAGGTCCCGTAATGAATTAGTGATTTAAGCTAAGCAGTTACATTAGGGACGTTATAAGCAATATGATAGATATTTACATAATTATAAATTTACGGTTTTTAATGTTTGCTGTAGAGAATGAGAATGAAGGTGCTGGAGTAGGAAAGGGAGGAGGGGGAGAGACTGACAGGCAAGAGACAGGTGAGAGACAGGACCATGAAGGTGATGAGGGAGCAACAACCAGCGTCCACAAACAAGAATGGGACATTAGTGACTTAGGGGGAAAGCATGATGGTCCTAAACAAGTGAAGTTGTCCCACTATCCCCAGGATCCTTCAAAAACTTTCATTCAATTCAAAATAGTTTGAAAGCTTTTTATGATTGAAAAAGAAAGCCTTGTCATCAAGGATATGCAGTGTGTTTTCAACTTGCTTGATAACATCATATTCCCAACACTAACACAGGTCATCCAGATCTCCCTCACCATCCCAGTCAACAGCTGTAGGTGTGAAAGGTCATTCAGTGTGTTGAGAAGGCTCCACACTTGGCTGAGGTGCACAATGGGACAAGACAGGCTCCATCATCTTGCTATTTTATCAGTTGAAAAGGAAGAACTTTCTAAGCTGAGTCACAAGTGATTGACCGCTTTGCAAAAAGGAAAAATAGGAGGTACACTTTAATGCTCAAAAATAAAAGAAAAACTTAGTTCAGGTTGAGTTAAACCCGCAGTTCTCAAAGTGTGTGGCGCGACCCACTGGTGGGGAATTGAGACGTGACAGGTGGGGCGCGCCAAGTTCCGGTGTGTGTTTCTGTGTGTTGTGTGAAATGTAGAACGTGTGAGAGCAAACTGTCCTTATAACTGTATGTTGCCGCTTTTTAGACCAATCAAACCCACAAAGTAATCATTACTAGCCTACATGCAGTCTAATTAAAAGAACATTAGATATGAGAAACATTTCACCTGGAACTGAAGTGCCAAAATAATGATTGACGTAACGTCGGCATATTATTTGTAATAATATTGTGTGTTGCCAACTCAGCGACTTTGTTGCTATATTTCAGACCCCTCCAGCGACTCTTTTTCAAAAAAGCGACTAGCGACAAATCTAGCGACAAATCTAGCGACTTTTGGAGACTTTTACATGAAAGCACGTATCGTTCCTTTTCTTGTCCTCCAGCGGCAGGTGCTGCCGTCGGGCGCCTCCCCCATCCCCACCCCGTTCTCCCCCGCTATCGCAGGAGTCCCTCTCAGCGCTGCAGTCAGAGACACAGCATGTTTACCCTCAGCGTCCAGACTGCAAATAAAGCGCACATGCGCCGGGATTGACGGCGCAGGTTGATCATAAATAACTGAATTTGAAATATTTTATCTTAAATAAATAACGGCGTTTGATTCACACAGCAGCATGTTCATGTTGTACCGTGATTTGTAGGCTCCTTGGTGGACCACAAGGGAAAAAAAGAAAACGTTTAAAAAAGTTTAAAAAAAATTGTAACTCCGCCATAGTGTCTCTTTATGGTTCATTTTGCCGGTCACAAACCGGGTAAAGGAGGAGGGTTAGTATTGTAATAAATTAAACATTAATAAAACAAAAATAATAATAATAATAATAAACATTAATGGACAGAAAAAAGTAGCTCTATATTATTTGGGTGTTTTTACTCACTTTTTGTCTTTCTCTAACAACGTTATTTCTCCCACTCCCATCTCAGCTGAACATTGAGCATGACTTGAGAGTGGCAGTATCAAGCCTGCAACCCTGTTTTCAGAAACTGTGCAATGCAAAACAGGCTCATTGCAGCCACTAATGCAGGGATAAATACAGGTGCTGGTCATAAAATTAGAATATCATGAAAAAGTAGATTGATTTCAGTAATTCCATTTAAAAAGTGAAACTTGTATATTATATTCATACATTACATACAAACTCATATATTTCAGATGTTTATTTTGTTTAATTTTGATGATTACAAATGACAACAAATGAAAATCTCAAATTCATCATATCAGAAAATTAGAATATTGTGAAAAGGTTCAAAATTGATGGCCCCTGGTGCCACACTCTAATCAGCTAATTAACTCAAACCACCTGCAAAAGCCTTTAAATGGTCTTTCAGTCTAGTTCTATAGGCTACACAATCATGGGGAAGACTGCTGACTTGACAGTTGTCCAAAAGACGACCATCGACACCTTGCACAAGGAGGGCAAGACACAAAAGGTCATCGCTAAAGAGGCTGGCTGTTCACAGAGCTCAGTGTCCAAGCACATTAATAGAGAGGCGAAGGGAAGGAAAAGATGTGGTCGAAAAAAGTGTACAAGCAAGAGAGATAACCGCACCCTGGAGAGGATTGTGAAACAAAACCCCTTCAAAAATGTGGGGGAGATTCACAAAGAGTGGACTGCAGCTGGAGTGAGTGCTTCAAGAACCACCACACACAGACGTATGAAAGACATGGGTTTCTGCTGTCGCATTCCTTGTGTCAAGCCACTCTTGAACCACAGACAGCGTCAGAAGCGTCTTGCCTGGGCTAAAGAGAAACAGGACTGGACTGCTGGTGAGTGGTCCAAAGTCATGTTCTCTGATGAAAGTAAATTTTGCATTTCCTTTGGAAATCAAGGTCCCAGAGTCTGGAGGAAAAGAAGAGAGGCACTTCATCCACGTTGCTTGAAGTCCAGTGTAAAGTTTCCACAGTCAGTGATGGTTTGGGGTGCCATGTCATCTGCTGGTGTTGGTCCATTGTGTTTTCTGAGGTCCAGGGTCAACGCAGCCACATACCAGGAAGTTTTAGAGCACTTCATGCTTCCTGCAGCTGACCAACTTTTTGGAGATGCAGATTTCATTTTCCAACAGGACTTGGCACCTGCACACAGTGCCAAAGCTACCAGTACCTGGTTGAAGGACCATGGTATCCCTGTTCTTAATTGGCCAGCAAACTCTCCTGACCTTAACCCCATAGAAAATCTATGGGGTATTGTGAAGAAGAAGATGCAATACACCAGACCCAACAATTCAGAAGAGCTAAAAGCCACTATTAGAGCAACCTGGGCTATCATAACACCTGAGCAGTGCCACAGACTGATCGACTCCATGCCACGCCGCATTGCTGCAGTAATACAGGCCAAAGGAGGCCCAACTAAATACTGAGTGCTGTACATGCTCATACTTTTCATGTTCATACTTTTCAGTTGGCCAACATTTCTATAAATCCTTTGTTTTTATTGGTCTTCAGTAATATTCTAATTTTCTGATATGATGAATTTGAGATTTTCATTTGTTGTCATTTGTAATCATCAAAATTAAACAAAATAAACATCTGAAATATATGAGTTTGTATGTAATGTATGAATATAATATACAAGTTTCACTTTTTAAATGGAATTACTGAAATCAATCTACTTTTTCATGA
This sequence comes from Cyprinodon tularosa, assembly GCF_016077235.1. Taxonomy (NCBI): domain Eukaryota; kingdom Metazoa; phylum Chordata; class Actinopteri; order Cyprinodontiformes; family Cyprinodontidae; genus Cyprinodon; species Cyprinodon tularosa. The sequence goes on along the minus strand of NW_024037994.1, from coordinate 156,633 downwards.
TATTCTAATTTTATGACCAGCACCTGTAGACCTGTCTTGCCAGATGGATTTCATTTCTTTTCTTTTATTAACAGATTGCAGAGTGGCACTTAAATTTTTTCTATCTTTAAGCTTGATACAAATTTTGACACAGCTGCATTTTTATTTTCTTTATTTTTGAGCTTGCTGTTATTTGATGTAGATAGTTTGTATTTAGATACTACTTGTTACTTCAATAAAATTGGAACATTTTAAGATTGTTGCATATTTCATTAGTATTGTGTTGGGGCGATGGGGACAGGCGGGGCTTGAAAATTCCCCCTTGTCCAAAGTGGGGAATGACAGAAAAAGTTTGAGAACCACTTAGTTAAACTTTCCCCTGAACTAAAACTCTGTAACCTAGGAATTAATGATTACTTCAGAATGTGTATAAGGAAACTTTTTATTTTTTAAAGTTGTTGATGTCTTATTTTTTATAGCTGCAATGTTGAAAATGTTCATGTCCGTTAAAACAAATATGCTCTTATACTCATTAATATCTCAACTGGTAATTTTGGTAGGAATTTATCAGGGTGGGGCAGTGTGCTTGTCTGTATTTGTGTATGGAAGGAGGGGCATATGCGGTAGGGGGCCAGTGCCCCAGTAAAGCTTTGTGCCTAGCAACGCCCCTGCTTAGAAACGACGCTGTCAAGGAACGCTATGGACAGAGGAAACATGCAAGAGGAGGAGAGTTTAGTGTCGGAGGTCGTGGATGAGTCTTCTCTGTCATCCATTTTTTATTTAGAGGAGGAAAGCGGGGACGAAGATGTTGTGGAAGAGGACGCCAGGGCGGCAGAAGCTTGGTTTGCTGTAGAAGGCTTCCAGCCGTACATGTTTGAGCCCTTGCCTCGCAACGCTGCCAGTTCTGTTAGCTCTACGCCTGCCGAAGACACAGACGTCCATCCCCGTGAACACTGGGACGCAACTCAATGGGAAAGGAAAGGATTCTGATTTCAACCGTTGCGTATATTAGCTGCGACATATGAATCAAGAGGCTATGACCGAAAAAAAATTGATTGACAGATGAGCGTTGATATATGATTGGTCAAATTTAGGTGTTCAGGCTGACGTAGAACTAACTGGCTTGAATAAGACAACGAAAAAAAAAACTGATTTTAAGATCGGATTTTTTTTTAAATAGAAATTTTCTAATTTTTGGGATTCTGGTAAAGAGTACATTTATATACATTAAGCCACAATGATTTGACATTTAAAAATGATTTCCCTACCACTTTAAAACAACCTCGCAGGGCTTTTTTACCTTCCACTTACCATTTTCTCACACATCCGATGAAGATCCTTCAAACCAAAATGTAACATCGATAAATTCTTGATTGAGAGCGATATAGTTCACGGGAAACTTTCTTTGAATTGCGGACATTTTTGGGGCTACACCCCCCTTCCCAATCACCTGTGTCTTCAGGTGTGCTGAGATTTTCCATTTATCCCGTGTTTAATGGCAGAAAAACCCACAATGGTCGCAGAAACAACTTAATTCTGACAAAAGTAACCATAAATAAATGCAATGAAATATTATGAAAATGAACAAACATTGCTTTTTAGTCATTCACCACAATAAACCAATAGTTTTGTGATACAGTTTAAGTTGTAGATGAGTACAACGATAATACAACAAACTTAGTATACATTTGATAAGTTTTGGTATATGTCTACTTTGAAGTCATAGCCACTGGTGTCATACATAAACTTCCTCAGATAAAATTGGTCCCTGAGCTGATCCACCCAGAATGGAAATGGCACCTGGCTTTGCAACACAGGTGACAGAATTGCTGAACAGTCTTAACCACTGCATGAAAAGTGGGATTTTCGTCAGTATACGGCACTGTAGATTGTCGTGGAACTTCAGGTTAGCGGCAGTTTACGGCAATTTGCAGGCTTCGTCGAAAACTCCCGTAAATTGTCAGAAATTGACGTGGACTCTCTTAGGCAGTGTTCCCCCCATGCCTCCCCCCCATGGAATTCTAGGGGAGGCTTTAACATGTAAATGAACATGCTGTGAGCTATACAAATGCAAACCAGGGTTGCAGGGGGGGTTTTACCCCAAGTGACATCTTTCTGAGGAAGAAAATCTCTGATACAAAGAGATCAGGCTTAGTATAGCCTCTCACATTTTAGCTTGAATTGATTTATTTAATTAAAGTATAGAGACCAAAACAGATCTTTAGCTGACAGAGCAATACATTTAGAGCAGTAATTATTTTTAAAAAAATTTGCATTTAAGAGAAAAAATAAAATGTTGTCTGTCAATATGCTCAATTCACAATTACTTAAGTGGAAAAGTTTCAAGAAATGAGTCTGAGATGATTCACTTTATAACACGGCGCATTATCCTGTTGGAAGTAGCCATCAGAAGATTGGTACACTGTGGTCATAAGGTCCGGCCAGGTCAAGATCCGCAATTGCAATCGCACCAAACAGGAAAAAGAACATCGACAAATTCCGGTTCGTCAAATTAAAATATAGCAGCAACAGATCGGTGACTAGAAATTATAGCACAATTCTTATATATTAAAAAAAAAAAAACTAACACCGTTTATTTAAATGATTGGATCCAAACTATTGGTTATTCACCAACGAGGAAGCAGATTTCTCATCTCCATTAAAATATTTATTTTATACCGAGGGACTTAAACTTTAATCAAATCCAGTTAAAAGAAACTTCTTATTACAGGAATGAAAAGAGATGCTAAGTTGTAGAGAACAAGTTCATAAAAAAAGAAAAGCAGTTTTGATTTATCCTTATCTCTGTTACAAAAATCTACAAAAATATATATATATATATTTGGGCAGAAACTGAACATATGCTGGATGATGGTGGGATTTTTTTAATATGTCATATTAAATTAAGCGCTCACAGGGTTCATACAGGAATGAGTGACTCTAATTTAATGCTATAAGAAATGATTTTAATGCCATCAACAAGAACCATGTACACAAGTTATTAGTGTACATGAAATATGAAGGAGCTGTAAGCAGAGTTCCATGACTCCTGTATGTATGTAAACACACACACACACACACACACATATATACGTATATATATTCTCTAGCTTTTTCTCCGCCTCGAGCTTCCTTTCCGAACATACGGCTTTATAAACAGTTCCACGCAAATTAATAGCGATATAATATCTGACGAAATTGTTTTTAGAAGCATTTTTATTAAAGAATCATAAATGCAACGATAAACATATTTAATTAATTTTAGTGCCAATTAAGGCCTTGATTAAAAAAAGAATTATGAATTGTAATTATTTTTAATGATCCGCGGAAACCCTGGTTCATCTGGCGCATGCCCTCTACGATCTCCAAGGAACTCAGAGAGGAGGGGACGGAGCCACAGCGGCGGCTGTAGGCTTTGCTTTGTGCAGGCGGTCTGGAGCGCAGCGGAGCGGAGCGGAGCGCAGACGGAGTATGTGGGATTTCGGGGTAAAACTCTTCTTGGACGAGATGGCGACTCTGCATCGAACAAGACGAACTCAAAGAAGAGATGCTAGCGGTAAATATATGTTCGATTACTGCCTGCTAAGCTAAAAGCGGCCTAGCCTGAGCTATGGCTAATAGCAGCCTAGCTATTAGCCTATCTAGCCTAGCCTTGCAAGAACAAGCTTTATTAAAGTGCATTTTTTGTGATTTACAGGAAGCAGTACGCCGTCTTAACAACTCGGAGACTACAGGTGCTGGTCATAAAATTAGAATATCATGAAAAAGTAGATTGATTTCAGTAATTCCATTTAAAAAGTGAAACTTGTATATTATATTCATACATTACATACAAACTCATATATTTCAGGTGTTTATTTTGTTTAATTTTGATGATTACAAATGACAACAAATGAAAATCTCAAATTCATCATATCAGAAAATTAGAATTTTACTGAAGACCAATAAAAACAAAGGATTTATAGAAATGTTGGCCAACTGAAAAGTATGAACATGAAAAGTATGAGCATGTACAGCACTCAGTATTTAGTTGGGCCTCCTTTGGCCTGTATTACTGCAGCAATGCGGCGTGGCATGGAGTCGATCAGTCTGTGGCACTGCTCAGGTGTTATGATAGCCCAGGTTGCTCTAATAGTGGCTTTTAGCTCTTCTGAATTGTTGGGTCTGGTGTATTGCATCTTCTTCTTCACAATACCCCATAGATTTTCTATGGGGTTAAGGTCAGGAGAGTTTGCTGGCCAATTAAGAACAGGGATACCATGGTCCTTCAACCAGGTACTGGTAGCTTTGGCACTGTGTGCAGGTGCCAAGTCCTGTTGGAAAATGAAATCTGCATCTCCAAAAAGTTGGTCAGCTGCAGGAAGCATGAAGTGCTCTAAAACTTCCTGGTATGTGGCTGCGTTGACCCTGGACCTCAGAAAACACAATGGACCAACACCAGCAGATGACATGGCACCCCAAACCATCACTGACTGTGGAAACTTTACACTGGACTTCAAGCAACGTGGATGAAGTGCCTCTCTTCTTTTCCTCCAGACTCTGGGACCTTGATTTCCAAAGGAAATGCAAAATTTACTTTCATCAGAGAACATGACTTTGGACCACTCACCAGCAGTCCAGTCCTGTTTCTCTTTAGCCCAGGCAAGACGCTTCTGACGCTGTCTGTGGTTCAAGAGTGGCTTGACACAAGGAATGCGACAGCAGAAACCCATGTCTTTCATACGTCTGTGTGTGGTGGTTCTTGAAGCACTCACTCCAGCTGCAGTCCACTCTTTGTGAATCTCCCCCACATTTTTGAATGGGTTTTGTTTCACAATCCTCTCCAGGGTGCGGTTATCTCTCTTGCTTGTACACTTTTTTCGACCACATCTTTTCCTTCCCTTCGCCTCTCTATTAAAGGTGGGGTATGTGATGTTTTCTGGAGCATGTTTTTACCATACTGATTGAAAACCTCCTCACGAGCCCATTGCGCCAACTGAGATAGAATGTTTGGAAAAAAAACGAAATCTTTTAGTCTAGTGTAGAGGGCGTAGTCAGAGGAAAACGCAAACCAATAGAAGTAACTATCATCCCTACTTCTACTGGTTTCTGGCACGCCCATCAACCGTCAGCTCTGAGCTCTCCCCACCCCTCCCCCCTGCGCGTTCACAGACTCGTGACACCCCCCCCCCTCCCCCCCCCCCCCAAGTGCCGCTGAAGGGAGGACCTGTTCGAATTTACAGACAGAACTCTTGTGGTCTCCTTATTTTCAAGGACTTCGAAGGGTCCAGTCTAGGTAGACCGCGTCCTTGGAGGATGCAGCCCAGGTTTTTGAACAGAGCCTCTGATTAAGAACAGGGCTGCCTGCACTGACGCGGCTCAGGGATTACGTCACACGGAGCGTCGTGCGCAGTGAAATCAGGACATTTCCTCACTTTCTAAAAAAAACCCGGGACGCCCGGGACAGGACGTGAAATACGGATATGTCCCGGGAAATACGGACGTTTGGTCACCCTAATCAATACTTCTTGAAATGACAACTGTGACAACTTGTTTACGACCATATTGAATTGTTCAACACTCTTACCGTACTAGGAGAAGACGACGCCATCATGGAAGTTAGCCTGTTATGTTGTGGTTAGCTAGTAATAGACATGAGCTTCTCGCCTCATCCCGAGTCACGTGCACTCGCGAGGTCTCGGCCTGTTTCTTTCTCGTTCTCGGGAACATCCGAACATTCTCGACTGACAGCAGGCGCGTTCATGTAATTTGGAGGCGTGGTTTCGTGGGGTGGGCTGAAGGTGTGTATTTTCAAAAATGTAGCTGGCAGGAACCGTTTATCCAGGATCATATACCCCACCTTTAATGTGCTTGGACACTGAGCTCTGTGAACAGCCAGCCTCTTTAGCGATGACCTTTTGTGTCTTGCCCTCCTTGTGCAAGGTGTCGATGGTCGTCTTTTGGACAACTGTCAAGTCAGCAGTCTTCCCCATGATTGTGTAGCCTATAGAACTAGACTGAAAGACCATTTAAAGGCTTTTGCAGGTGGTTTGAGTTAATTAGCTGATTAGAGTGTGGCACCAGGGGCCATCAATTTTGAACCTTTTCACAATATTCAAATTTTCTGATATGATGAATTTGAGATTTTCATTTGTTGTCATTTGTAATCATCAAAATTAAACAAAATAAACATCTGAAATATATGAGTTTGTATGTAATGTATGAATATAATATACAAGTTTCACTTTTTAAATGGAATTACTGAAATCAATCTACTTTTTCATGATATTCTAATTTTATGACCAGCACCTGTAATTGCAGGCGCTATGAACCGGAGCAAGGGTAAGATTTAAAGAATATGCTTTCATTCTGCGGTAAAAGGTAATGGATACCGATCATAGCTTTACATTTTGTTTTCACAGACCTCCTTTTTGCTCAGAGCCATAATCAGCAAGTCCAGATTTGCACGATGTTGATAAAGACGACATTGTGTGTAAGTGACTTGTTTTAATGTTTTCTCCTTCCTTGTTACCGTGACTTGCGTTTGATTTTTTATTTATACCACTCTCATTTAATTGTTTTCCAGCTGCCTGTAAGACGTATTTTCAGACGGTACGCAGGAGCTTCAGATATACGCAGCCAGCCAACACGCTGCGTGCGGAGGCTATCTGCTCGGAGTCGGGCCAGAAGAAAGAGGGTAAGACTTTATTTGGTGACTATTTTTCAGGTGCATTAATAGATGTGTTGTGTCCATACGCAGTGCGCTGATTCATTGTTTTTTTTCCAGCTGCTGAAAGCGAGGCAGAGTGTGCTTGCAGATGAGGAAGTGGAACTCTGGAAGTCCGCCGTCGTCAGCGGTGTCTCTGGATGGATTGTACGGTCGCCGCCATTTCGTAGGCCGGATCTCTCTGAACTCTGTGTTAAGCTGCAGTCCCGGTTAGAAGCGATGCCGAAGTACAGAGCCACGCACAGTAGGCGTCTGCACATCGGACCTGCCTCGGAGGGAATGCTGCCAGTTACCTCCAACCCAGAGGAAGCAAACGGACCGTTCACGGACTTTTAATTTTTAGAAACGCATGTGTTTGGATACGCGTTGTATATAGTTGTGTGTGTTTCAATAAAGCTCTTTCTTTGCATAAACAGCTTCCTGGCAAATGTTCATTTCCTGTATAAATTCATTCATTCATGTCCTTGATGGTAGCCTAATAATTGTGTAGTAGTGTAGGATAACATAAATACACACCATATGAATGAATAAATATATGAATGAATAAATATATGAATGAATAAATAAATATATATATATATATATATATATATATATATATATATATGAATAAATATATATATGTGTAAATTTATATGTAAATATATATATATGCCAACCAATCACGAGCGACTTTACTTGTTTAAAAAGAAGTGGTTCCGTCCAATACTCAGTAAGAAATTAAAGCCTGGCGTGGCCACGTGTGGTTTTGCTGCCAATCACGAGCGATTTCACTTGTTTGAGAATAGTGGTTTCAGCCAATAGTGAGAAGGTTATTCAAGCCAGACCTGGCCAGCCGCGCGGGTTTGCTGCATTCATATGCTAATTAGGGCCATTAGTACAGCTGATCGCTCTCCACATACGTCACGGTACGTTTTCGACAATTTGTGGCACGACAAACGCGGACAAGCACGGGTTGCAAATTGTCGGAAACTGACGAAAATCAGGCAGATCTGCGGGAGTTTACGGGGGTTTACGGGGACGAAAATCTCACTTTTCATGCAGTGTTGCAGCCCATTTACTACATGCATTCTCAGATAAAAACATTTGACGAAAATCTAGCCATGTTTCTGGAATGAGTGAAAAGGCACAACTTCCTGCCACCCAAAACCTCTCTGCGAAGAACACAAAATGTCCCGTTCCCAGCTGAAACCGTGTTGGAGTTTGATGCACAAATTCCTCAACTACGTGTACTATGTCTTTTCCAGAACACGTTTGCTGCAAACATGGGTGAAGCCCAGCCTTGCTTTCATTTTGAGTTAGCAGTTACAGAGCTGTGATGTTCTAAAAGACACATCTAAGCTCGACAATCTCATTTATTTCTTATCCTAACATAATGAAAACATGCATTGAACATGTCCACACTTATATCTGTCTGTTCACACATGAAACTCCTGACAGATGAACATTTATATCAGTGTTTGAGACGGACTAACATTCAGATGCAGGCCTTCAGCTCACACTGAGGAAAAGTACATACAAAGGTAAACTCTCTGTTCTGACGAGTATGAGTCATTCTGTATATAAACACATATAATCACGATTAAATCCACGGGGATACAGTTAATCTCCACTAATGTAATGTATTGTGCTGTGAAGGTGCCGCAACACTACGTTTGGTTTCTCAGCCTTGCTGAAGAGAGAGAGCTGCAAACAGGAGCGTCTACAAGTCTCCTTAAAGACTATGCAGAAGAACTCGTTAAAGGAAAAGTCCAGTCAGCAAGGAATGACCAATGGATCATTATTTACACCAAAAACAAATACGTTTGCAGTGATTTAATGAATTTAGCATTAATCGGTAAAAAATTTATTAAAAAAATAATTTTCATGGTGATCACTGAGTCTGGGAGCGCCATTTCTGCCCAAATATAGTAGCCCCTCCCTCCTGCCATCTTCCAGCAGTGACGTCACGGTGCGGTAAGCCTAGCGCCATTCTCCCCGCTTTCCAAGCTAAATCAATGGGAACTACTAGACACATCTGCAATCAACAACAATTATTGAAGATTTCCAGAGGACTTCACCATTGAAATTCACTAGAGCTATAGTGAAACTGACAATGCCCACGTGCATGGCAGCTGGATGCTGGAATACATCGGGTAAAAGTGGAAAAAAGAGTTATTCCACCTTTCTGATTCCTGATCCTCCACGGACGGGTTGGTCGTTGGATCGCCAACTGGAAGAGGGAGGATTTGCCATCGAACTTCTGGCCAGAGAAAAAACCCGTAATATGTAGCCAACATTTGGAAGAAGAATGTTTTCAAGATGACTTGGATAATAGCGCGTTGTGACAAACACCAGATACAGCACTGGGACTTGATCAACAGCCGATACCGCACCGTGACGTCACTAACCAGTAGGTGGCAGTAGTGTTCTTTGACAAACATGGATGCCTCCAGTAAAGCACATTCACATGAAAATGACTCTGAATTAAAAACACTGATCATTTATTGAACAGGATGGAATCTTTTCAGATTTAAAGGACTTTCAGAAGTTTGAATTCTAAATATGACCGGAATTTTCCTTTAACCAATGTTATTGAGACATTTCCATTGAAAAAGTGCGTTGAACATTAACTTTCATTTGGTCATTTGGTTGTTATTCGTTTCATAAATAGTGTTTTTATTTAGTTCCTGGCGTTTTGTTTCTGTGAAGATACATGAGTTATTAATATTAGACAATAAGTTTATGTGAGGCTTTTTGGAAAACAATAAATGTTTGCGATCCTCGCACTTTTTCCTGTGTAAACTGACCATGGCCCCCATGAGAGAAGGGGCCTATATGTCTGAGGCACGCCTGGTCTAATGGCTCCTTCTTCTGTAGGATTAGTGCCACTGTGGACAAAGCAGATTTGGTTCTGGGGTTGATTCAAACATATAAAAAGTTTGTATCTTAACACAGAACCTATTAGCTGAACTATAACGAATGGCTAGACATGCTGTTTATGCTAACTATCTCAACAGGAATGTTGCATGTTTAGGGTTCTGGGGATTGGACATGAGGTTGATCCAGAATGGTGCAGTCAAAGTTATCTACTCTCTTATAATTTGACTGAATTCCTTATATTTTCATACAATGTTGTATAAGAAAGGAGCTTAAAGCTGCAGTCTGTAACATTGAGGAGAGAGCAGACTTCGACTGAAAATTTGAAGAAAAACAGGTTTCACGCCACTCCCCCACCCTCTCTGCTTCACTCATGCCCCACCTCCAAGCTCCACCCCTCTCACAGCATCTGCGCGGCTACCGCATGCGACCAGAAGGGGGGGGGGGGCGGGATTCAGCGTGTGTGAACTGTGATTGACACTCCATCAGACGCTCCTCTGGCTGTGATTGGTTGTTTTGACTCGTCCCGAATTATTCTTTCCAGATTGAAATACAGGCAGTAGGCGGGACCAATTGAAGCAGTTTTTTTCACAGGTTACATATCACATGTACTGCTGTCTGAGCATAGGGACAGTTTCAGCCAATATGACAAAAAAGTGATTTTTAGAAACTTACAGACTTCAGCTTTAAAGTATTAGCTTAAAATACATTTTAAAGAAGCACCGTTTGCAAGTGGGCCTAGCAGTCAACTTATACCTCACTGTGTGGAAAACCAGTTTTAACCCGGGACCAATGGGCTTTTAGTTGCCATGGGAACAGCTCATTGACCCGTGTTTAAATCTCTTTGGCTCTGTTCGGCATGCTGTGGGAACACCAGAGCCCGGTCGACCCGCAAATTTCTGTGATACCATTGAACGCAACATACGGAAGTCAACACACCGCACCATTAGCTTCTGATTTAACAAGCAGAAACAAATCTGTTTACATTCGATAAATATGGAGCAGCTCTGGTGACAGGGATTCAGACAGATAATAGAGAGAAACTATAAAGCTACGCCCTGCCTTCCTACCATGTTGCTCTCCATTGTTTACTTCCCTGATTTCTGTCCTACTGGTGACATCATCAACGCTAACCCAGCTGGATGGTGTCATTAGACACAAAGCAGCAGAGGGACAGGGGCCACACAGTTTTTTTTGCCAGTGGGAAGGGAGCCAAATAACGATTGTTAGTGGGGGAACCCGTGTTTGAAAAACAGGGCTTAGTCCACTAATTTCAGTAGGATTGTGGCTTTAGCTTACATCTGAAAATCTAGCAAACCATGGCAGCAGCATGCTGGTATACCTATTTTATGTACAGTCACAGTAGCTTTAGTGCATTAAAATATTATTTATACAAAGTGATTCAAGTTTTTTGTTTTCTCTCAATATTCTGGGATTTTTTGATTGAAAATAACTCCAGTGATCATAACTGACCTAAAACATGAGGTTTCCCTGATTTAGACAATCAGAGAAACATCATTTGTCTATCTAGCTACCACACAAAATCAAGAATATGGGTTTGGGTTGTCTTCTGAAAAGCTGACTCTCCCATGAGCTAAGTCTGGTGTTCAGTAGCAGACAGCTAGGCTAATAGCTGTAGCCTGTTGTGTAAGCTAGCTATCTGTGAAGATTCGGGGTGTTTCTCAATATGCCTTCTTGAGCGTTCCCGTGTGCTCGTGACACGTCATCAGCCTCAGCCCGAGTACCGTTACAATTCTCGAGAACGCCAGATCGAGAAAGCATCAAATCCCCGGATGTTGTTCTCGCCCCGCCCTCTTTATCGAGCATGCATCAGAGCAGACTTGTGCGTTCTTCAGACTGACCGCTTCCCCAGAATGCCCCGCGGCCGCAGCTTGATTCGGGACAGCGCTCACAGTGGTAAGTTAAACATTCCCTTTTCTGCTGCTGTTGTTCTTCAAAAGTACGTTTTGAAATCGTTTGAGGCGATAACATTATACATTGAAGCCTCCCTGTGTGGCCTGTTTACAGAGCTAGTGCGAAATAAAAAAAAAAAGTCCGACATTGAGCGGACCAGAGTGACCAGCAGACCTCCGAGGGTAACCGCAGCCAGGGCTAAATTTACCCCGTCTGTAGTGCACTTCTCTCGGTCTAGTTATGTGTGAACTACCGCTCGTTCTGATGGCGTTTTTTTGCGGTTCGGTAATTTTTTTTAATGTTTTTTAAGCTTTAGAAATTAAAAATATTGTTTTCAAAATGTTTTGTGTTGGGAATAAATAGTTTTGACTGTTAAAGAAATGCTAAAGAACGTTGCATGTGATGACGTCACGAGTACGCTTCTGCTCCAATACACATACGTGCTTGCGTGCTCGCGTTCTCGTCAAGTCCGATCTTCTTGCGTTCTCGCCAAGAACGGACTTGACGAGAACGCGACTACGTACTCGCGTTCTCGTCAAGTCCGTTCTTCCTGCGTTCTCGCCAAGAAAGGACTTGACGAGAACGCGAGTACGTACTCGTGTTCTCGTGAATTGAGAAACGCCCTCTCAGTCATGCAGCACATGGTCAAGCTTGAATAGTTCAGTTTAGGCAGTGGACGTGAAATTTTATAGATGTACAGAATATTAATCTCAGTGCTCCCCATCATCCGTTAGAACTGAAGAAGTCTTTTGGATGAGCGGAGAAACGTTTTTTGGAAAAAAACGCAATATTTATTGATATTTAGCGTGCTAAAAGAGAAAAATAAGGAAGTTAGTTTTTCCAAGTCATTTTTTCATTCATCTATAAAAAATCAAAGTTCCTAATTCAATATTCAGATTGTCAGTTAAAATAAAATTTCAGCAAGCTAAATATTTATTTCTCAAACTATATATTAAGTATTTTAACTAAATATTTATTTCCCAAACTAAATACTTAGTTTGTTGTATGAATAAAGTTTGCAGGGTAAATATTTAGCTATCTTGGTGCTTGCTAAATATTTAGTTTTCAAATTAAATAGTTTGTTAAATAAATAATAAGCTCTAAATTTAAATTAAATTAATTTTAATTTATATTTGCAAACTAAATATGTAGCTAGCTTGGTGCTAGCTGAATATTTAGTTTGAAAATTAAATGTTTCATTTGTTGACTGAATACTTAGCTTCAAGCTAAATATTTTAATGTAACAGATTGTAACCCCTGAAGGATTGTCTTCAGATGTCTATCACACAATGGCTCCTTTAACCAAACTAAATCCTCAATATCACCAAGAAGCCATAATCTAAAAGTGTAATGGTGACCTTTAACAAACATTTCCACACAGCAGTTACGTGTTTCAGATGAGAAAATGCCTCTAAAGTAAATAAATCAGATTCTAAAACAATCAAGTGGAACAAAGTTGTTCAGGTGAGTAAGGGCCAGCGTTAGAAATCCAACCTTGGTCGTCCTTCAGGTGATATTTAAAGGTAAAACCAGCATGTGTGAAATCCATTCACTCTTACACACACATGTTTACATCCAAACAAACGTAAGACACCCACATGGGTGAACTCAGATAACCATAACTACAGGGCAAAACTGGGAATTTAACCCAGGACTGGGCAGTGGCGCCTTCAGAAATGTTTTATAGGGAGGGCCAGATGGGGCCACTAAAAATATTGGGGTGGCCACTGAAACTAAAAGACATAATTTCCGGGTTTGTATCATATCTTGGTGTATTTTGTGATTTTTATTATTATGTTGCTTGCTGTGCATAATGGGAATAAAATGCTAAACTGATTCTACTACAATTTACACTGGCCAATGGGGGTGGCAAATGGGGTGGCCAATGGGGTGGCCAGGGGAGGCCCATGGGGTCCTCAATGGGTTGGCCAGTGTGGTAGCTAATGGGGTGGCCAGTGGGGTAGCCAGTGGGGTGGCCAGGGGAGGCCCATGGGGTAGCCATTGGGGTGGCCAGGGGAGCCCAGTGGGGTAGCCAGTGGGGTGGCCAGGGGAGCCCAGTGGGGTAGCCAGTGGGGTGGCCAGTGGGGTAGCCAGTGGGGTGGCCAGGGGAGGCCCGTGGGGTGGCCAGTGGGGTGGCCAGGGGAGCCCAGTGGGGTAGCCAGTGGGGTGGCCAGTGGGGTGGCCAGGGGAGCCCAGTGGGGTAGCCAGTGGGGTGGCCAGTGGGGTGGCCAGGGGAGGCCCGTGGGGTAGCCAGTGGGGTGGCCAGGGGAGCCCAGTGGGGTAGCCAGTGGGGTGGCCAGGGGAGCCCAGTGGGGTAGCCAGTGGGGTGGCCAGTGGGGTAGCCAGTGGGGTGGCCAGGGGAGGCCAGTGGGGTGGCCAGGGGAGGCCCGTGGGGTAGCCAGTGGGGTGGCCAGGGGAGCCCAGTGGGGTAGCCAGTGGGGTGGCCAGGGGAGCCCAGTGGAATAGCCAGTGGGGTGGCCAGGGGAGGCCTGTGGGGTAGCCAGGGGAGGCCTGTGGGGTAGCCAGTGGGGTGGCCAGGGGAGGCCCGTGGGGTAGCCAGGGGAGGCCTGTGGGGTAGCCAGTGGGGTGGCCAGGGGAGGCCCGTGGGGTAGCCAGTGGGGTGGCCAGGGGAGGCCCGTGGGGTAGCCAGGGGAGGCCTGTGGGTTAGCCAGTGGGGTGGCCAGGGGAGGCCCGTGGGGTAGCCAGGGGAGGCCTGTGGGGTAGCCAGTGGGGTGGCCAGGGGAGGCCCGTGGGGTAGCCAGTGGGGTGGCCAGGGGAGCCCAGTGGGGTGGCCAGTGGGGTGGCCAGTGGGGTAGCTAGTGGGGTGGCCGGTGGGGTAGCTAGTGGGGTGGCCAGGGAAGGCCAGTGGGGTAGCAAGTGGGGTGGCCAGTGGGGTAGCTTGTGGGGTGGCCAGTGGGGTAGCTAGTGGGGTGGCCCGTGGGGTAGCCAGTGGGGTGGCCAGGGGAGGCCCATGGGGTAGCCATTGGGGTGGCCAGGGGAGCCCAGTGGGGTAGCCAGTGGGGTGGCCAGGGGAGCCCAGTGGGGTAGCCAGTGGGGTGGCCAGTGGGGTAGCCAGTGGGGTGGCCAGGGGAGGCCCGTGGGGTGGCCAGTGGGGTGGCCAGGGGAGCCCAGTGGGGTAGCCAGTGGGGTGGCCAGTGGGGTGGCCAGGGGAGCCCAGTGGGGTAGCCAGTGGGGTGGCCAGTGGGGTGGCCAGGGGAGGCCCGTGGGGTAGCCAGTGGGGTGGCCAGGGGAGCCCAGTGGGGTAGCCAGTGGGGTGGCCAGGGGAGCCCAGTGGGGTAGCCAGTGGGGTGGCCAGTGGGGTAGCCAGTGGGGTGGCCAGGGGAGGCCAGTGGGGTGGCCAGGGGAGGCCCGTGGGGTAGCCAGTGGGGTGGCCAGGGGAGCCCAGTGGGGTAGCCAGTGGGGTGGCCTGGGGAGCCCAGTGGATTAGCCAGTGGGGTGGCCTGGGGAGGCCTGTGGGGTAGCCAGGGGAGGCCTGTGGGGTAGCCAGTGGGGTGGCCAGGGGAGGCCCGTGGGGTAGCCAGGGGAGGCCTGTGGGGTAGCCAGTGGGGTGGCCAGGGGAGGCCCATGGGGTAGCCAGTGGGGTGGCCAGGGGAGGCCCGTGGGGTAGCCAGGGGAGGCCTGTGGGTTAGCCAGTGGGGTGGCCAGTGGGGTAGCCAGTGGGGTGGCCAGGGGAGGCCAGTGGGGTGGCCAGGGGAGGCCCGTGGGGTAGCCAGTGGGGTGGCCAGGGGAGCCCAGTGGGGTAGCCAGTGGGGTGGCCAGGGGAGCCCAGTGGAATAGCCAGTGGGGTGGCCAGGGGAGGCCTGTGGGGTAGCCAGGGGAGGCCTGTGGGGTAGCCAGTGGGGTGGCCAGGGGAGGCCCGTGGGGTAGCCAGGGGAGGCCTGTGGGGTAGCCAGTGGGGTGGCGAGGGGAGGCCCGTGGGGTAGCCAGTGGGGTGGCCAGGGGAGGCCCGTGGGGTAGCCAGGGGAGGCCTGTGGGTTAGCCAGTGGGGTGGCCAGGGGAGGCCCGTGGGGTAGCCAGGGGAGGCCTGTGGGGTAGCCAGTGGGGTGGCCAGGGGAGGCCCGTGGGGTAGCCAGTGGGGTGGCCAGGGGAGCCCAGTGGGGTGGCCAGTGGGGTGGCCAGTGGGGTAGCTAGTGGGGTGGCCGGTGGGGTAGCTAGTGGGGTGGCCAGGGAAGGCCAGTGGGGTAGCAAGTGGGGTGGCCAGTGGGGTAGCTTGTGGGGTGGCCAGTGGGGTAGCTAGTGGGGTGGCCCGTGGGGTAGCTTGTGGGGTGGCTTGTGGGGTGGCCCGTGGGGTAGCTTGTGGGGTGGCCAGTGGGGTGGCCAGGGAAGGCCAGTGGGGTAGCAAGTGGGGTGGCCAGTGGGGTAGCCAGTGGGATGGCCCGTGGGGTAGCTTGTGGGGTGGCCAGTGGGGTGGCCCGTGGGGTAGCTTGTGGGGTGGCCAGTGGGGTGGCCCGTGGGGTAGCTTGTGGGGTGGCCAGTGGGGTGGCCCGTGGGGTAGCTTGTGGGGTGGCCAGTGGGGTGGCCCGTGGGGTAGCTTGTGGGGTGGCCAGTGGGGTGGCCCGTGGGGTAGCTTGTGGGGTGGCCATTGGGGTGGCTGGGGATGTTCAGCTGGGCATGTTCTGGGCATGTGATGCTGGGCTTCCCCAACCCTGGAGTTCATGTACTCCATTTAAGGCCTAGTCGGTGATAATGACAGCAATGAGCTTTCCGTACAGGTAGAAGACAAGGTGAGCAGCTTTAGGATCAGATCTCATTGTTTGCTCTGTAATTATTGTTTAAGGAGAACCACCATGGCACACAATTGCAGGTTAGAGGGCTGTAATCAGGCTGTTTGCCCCATCTAGCCGAAATGAAGTCATTTATCTCCAACAGAAGGAGGATGGAGGAGCTTTAAAGTCATCAGCTTTAACCCCTTAACAACCACACTTTTATAGCTTGTGCACAAATGTATAGCATACCAAAACTGCCATTAATCAGTTAAATTATATTATAAATCCCACATGCTTGTGATACATCTTATTTGAAAGGTAAGACCTTCTAGTTTCTGTAAATATGTGTTCAGACTCTGTAGGTTTTACACAACCCCCTCAAACAAAAACAATGCTATTTTTATTATTGTATATTTTTGGATAATTTGTATTTGACCTCTCCTACTTATTACTACACTTGTTCGTTATCTTGTGGACAATGACTGTAAAATATCAGACCTCTAGCCGTGAGCATTGTGAAACTATGACTCTTTTTGTATGTAAAAAGGTCCATTTGGCACAATTGCGCTGCAAAAATTAATTAATTAATTTTAAGTAAGAAAAAACACATCTGCATTGTCTTATTTCAAGTGCACTATTATCTATATTATATTTTAAGAGCAAAAATACTCACTCCATTGGCAGGTCGTCTAATTTACCCACTGAAATTAAAGTCAAATACATTTAAGACATTTTTGCTCATTTCTAGATTTTTTTTTTGCACAGTGTGCCAAAGTTGGACCAAATGTAAAATGTTAAGTAGTTAACACATCTACGAATGACATCACCAAGCATTTGCGTCTACATGCTCGTTCTTCTATTATTATTAGTAGTATACTTTTATTTTATTTTTTTGCCTTTATTAGAGATTTTTGTAATACAAGTAGAAATACGTACAATTTCCAGTGAAAAATCGACAGGGGCTTGAACAAAATTAGTGATAAAAAATGAAAAACAACTGAATAAACGTAAAAAAAATTGTAAAAGTGATTAAGTAAAGTGAGACATAGAAGCATATAAAGGGATTACATAAATATTTTTAATTAAGAGAGATAAGGTTTAACAGCCTTTTTGTTATTGGAAGAGGATAATGCAGAAGAATAAATTGTTGATTCCTTTAAAAAAGAGATAAATGAGGGTCAATTTTACATATGTGGCCAACAGAAGCAGAAGATTCCATAAAAAGAAATGGTCAGAAAGTTATTTTCTATATTCTGTAATTCCAAATAAAACATCCTTAAAATAAAGTTAAAATGTGTCGTTAATGTTGTTCAGAATGAAGTGACAAATAGCTTGCCATAGCGGCCTGGTTTACTCACAGGATCAAAACAGACTCAGTAAAAGCAGCAGGAAGTGCAGGTGGTATCATGTCCTTTTTATATCTGATTTAATCAATAAGGACTTTACTGGGTAACAGTGGTGAATTTTTTTAGAGGAAACCTACAGAAGACGATTAGGTCCACTGAAAATAAATAAAAAAGTTAACTGATTTTTACATTTTATTCCAGTATAATATGGGATAAAAGTCAGAATTCTGACCTTTTCCCATATTATACTGAAATAAAATCAGAATTCTGAGATTAAAGTCAGAACTCTGAAACTAAAATCCGATTTCTAGGAAAAAAAGTCAGAAATCTGAGAAAAAAATCAGAATTCTGAGATTAAAGTCTAAATTTTGGCTTTTTCTAATACTATACTGAAAAAAAATGTAAAAATCAGTTAACTCTTTTTTTTTCCAGTGGCCCTAATTGTCTTCCATAGAAAGCTCTTTAACCTTGTTTACTAGTAAATATGTATTGGGTAGAGACCACGCTTTGTTCCAGCATACTTCTCAGACTAGACCAGATTAGACTGAAATTATGCAGGGAACTGAGATGCAGTCTGCTTGGAATAAACAGAGTCTACCTACATCAGGTGGAGCAGGTAGAGGTGGGGGGCCTAAACCAGTTTTCAGAAAATATCTTTTTTTCTTATAACATATATCTTTATTATCCCAAAGAAAGTATCTTTTAGGGGGAAATGTTTGAAAATCAATGACCTTTAATGCATACTCTATAGGTCTATGAATCGCGGGCTGACGTCAGAGCTACGCACTGCGTCCCCCGCGCGGTAATTGGCCCCCCCTGCGCTCCACTAAGGTGAGTGTGTGGCGTTTGGTGGGCGGGGCTAAGGAGGGCGGCTTATAAAGGGGCGCCCGGCGCTACCTTGGCACCTCTGCTGAGTTTTAGAGGCAGGGAGGCATCAGGAGGGAATCCATCAGAGAAACCAGGAAGACATTAAAGATGTCCTCTAATAAAAGTGATGGCGGATGGAAGCAGTTCCTGTGGAACTCAGAGAAGAAGGAGCTGCTGGGGCGGACAGGAGGCAGCTGGTGTGAGTACATCTTTCTCTACCTCCTCCAGGTGTGGAGCTAAAATGTCCCCCATTTATTCTCTGCATGGCTGCATTTTAAACGCGCTTAATTAAAGTTTTTAATTAGGTTTGTTTGTGCAGGTTGAGTTAATTACCTGCAGGATTAAAAATAAAGTCTAGATCCAGTAATGAAGTGAAGCGGCAGCTAAAGGGTTAAAACTGCATCAACGGTCCAAGGTGACTGAAGGTGACCGCGGGCCCCTCCTGGTCCGCACACCTGGGGCCCGGCTCGCGCTCCCATTGATGATTATGATGATAATGAGGTGGGACCGGGACCGGAACCGGCGGTCACCTCCCCGTGACCTTCCTCTGCGCCCCGCGCGCTCCGGCGGCTGCACGGGTTTGCGCACGCGCGCTACAGCCGCTTCTTCATGAGTGAGCGGTTGTCCTGGTAACGTGTCCTAAACCATTGATTATGGAGGGGGGGGGGGTCTCTGCAGAGGATCTATCCGGAGGCTCGCTTCATTTCCTTCCGCCGTTCATCCTTCCTGCAGGGGCGGGGCGTCTGTCCTTCTGGGGTCACCTGGGAAAAAATGCTGATGCAGGAGGAGGAAAGCTGCCACCGTGACCAAGGGTTGCCATGGCAACGCATCTATAGAGTAAACATTTAAGAGTTGTTAGTATTTTATAACATCCTGGAAAAACAAAACTTAATTAAAGACTAAAAAGCTTCTTGTTTTTATGGAAATGTATCTTTTTTCTTGTTTTCTTCCTGTCATTTTTTTCGGAGGAAAATGGCCGCCTAGGACGGTTGACCTTTGATCTGTGACCCGGTGACCTTGCGTCAGCGGCGGCGAGGCTGTTTTATATTTTTCTGAGCCGTTCCTGTCTCCTCCCCCATCCTCCTCCTCACCCCTCCTCACCCGAGACTCAAAGCTGCTCCTTCTCTCCCCCCTGCAGTTAAAATCGGACTCTTCTACTTGATCTTCTACGGCTGCCTGGCGGGGATCTTTGTCGGGACCATCTGGGCCATGCTGCAGACCCTCAGTCTGCACAAGCCAACCTGGCAGGACAGAGTGGCCCCCCCTGGTAAGACCCCCCCCCCCCTCCAGAGAGCAGCTCTACTGATGATGATGTGATTATTAGCCGTCATGGCTGCTCGTTCTGTGTGGACCTGGTCCCAGCGCAGCCTCTCCATGGTGCCGTTACCACGGCAGCCTGCTCCACCTGAGATTACCTGGGTGATGTCATTAATGGATTATTTATCTGTCAACAGATTATTAATCACTGTCAGTGAGAGATTATTCATCCCTGTTAGTAATAGTTTATTAAATTCTTTTATTCTGTCAACTTTTTTTAATATGTCAGTAATGGATTGTTCATTTTATAGTAATAAAATTACTAAAATTATTATCTAATTATTAGTCTGTTAAGGTAAAATATAAGTCTTAGCAATAGTTTATTAATCTCTGGTAATAGATTATTGAATTATAGTAAAAACTTACTACTTTTAATGATTCACTGATGGAAAGTCTGGAGTTTTTTTTTTTTTGTTGTCCATATGAGCATAGAAATAGAACAAATAGTAATTTCTAAACCTTTTATTTTTGTTTAAAATGTTTTTCTTTCTCTCTGCCTTCATTATCTTCTGTATTTTCTTCCTCTTTTCTAGTCCTTTGTTCCTTTATGTCCATCCTCCCTTAAACACCTCCATTTTTCCTTCCTCATATCCTTCCTATTTTCCCCTTTATATTATTTTTGTTTTAAATCGGGCAAAATGCAAATAAAAACTGTAACTTGAGAAAAAAATACTTTTTTTTTTTTTTTTTTTTTTCATTGAACTATTCAACCAGTTCAGTGAAGGTAAAATGAGCTGTTTACAGATTAACATTTGGATCATAGAAGCACAAACTAAAGCCATGTTTTCAGAGTAGATCTAGCATTCTAGAATGGGTTGAAGTAGAGCTTGACTGATCTCCAGCATATTTATTTTGTACATTTCTTTCAAGTTCTGATTGGCTCTCATTTCAATAAAGCTCAAATTATTCTGGCTTTTAGCCTCTGTTAGCAGTTAGCTCAGTTAGCATTACTGCGTTAGCATTCACTGGCTCTAAGAACTTGATGGATGTACGTTCAAGCCGATAATTGACCTTGGCACGCTGCCCCCTGTTGACCAGGTGACGTTCAGATCCGATTATGAAGCAGACTATTGTTCCTGTTAGCATTCCTCCTAGCAGGAATGCTAACAGGAATGCCTGCTAGCAGGAATGCTAACGCCTTTGCTCACTGTCCGGTCTTCCCTGCAGGCCTCTCTCACGCCCCATATGCAGACAAAACGGAGGTGGTGTTCAACGTCAGGGAGCTGGAGACCTACCTGCCGTTCACCAAGTCTCTGAGGGAGTTTGTTACCAGATACGACGATTCCAGGCAGACCGACAACATGCAGTACGAGGACTGCGGAGGTACGAACCTGCGTCTCTGACTTTCTCTTTGAAAAAGAAAAAAGCCTCCTGACCTTTTCTGACTCCTTCAGATCAGCCTGCTGAGTACAAGAACCGAGGCGACTTGGAGAGCGACCCGGTGCCTAGGAAGGCCTGCCGCTTCTCCAGGTCTCTGCTGGGTCCCTGCTCCGGCCTCGAGGATCTCAATTTCGGATTCAGCGTGGGCAAACCGTGCCTAGTTGTGAAGCTCAACCGGATCGTTAACTTCCGTCCCAAGGTACCCGTGTTTCCTTCAAAATAAGAGTCTGGATTGGTCCTTCCTCTTTAACAATCTAAGCCGATTTTGTCTGTTTAGCCTCCTACCTCCAATGAAAGCATCCCTGATGAAGCTCAGCCTAAAGTCCAGCCTAATGTCATCCCTCTCTACTGCACCAGCAAGGTACAACTTTTTCTTTACTTCTACTTAAAAAAAAAACAAAAACTGTTTTTTTCTGAATCGTTGTAATTTCCTTTCGTCTTAGAAAGAGGAAGACGCCGACAAAATCGGAGAGATCAAGTACTACGGCATAGGCGAGGGGTTCCCCCTGCAGTATTACCCGTACTACGGCAAGCGGCTGCACCCGCAGTACCTGCAGCCGCTGGTGGGGCTGCAGTTCACCAACCTGACCCGGAACGTGGAGCTGCGCATCGAGTGCAAGGTGTTCGGCGAGAACATCGACTACAACGAGAAGGACCGCTTCCAGGGACGCTTCGAAGTCAAGATCCAGGTCAACTCATGACCGCCGGGAATGTAGACCGCCGCCCCCCCCTCCCCTCACACCCCTTTAAACGGTACAGCACATGCGAGGGGACGGCTCGGCCAATCACGACCAGTCTTAACTTAAACCGATGAAAGGAAACGCCATTTTTAATGGGGGGTGGCGGCGGCGTAATCAGCCTTCATCACTCGCTTCCGCACCTCTTTCTAGCCTTAGAATCAAATTTAGCGAAAGGATTAGCGATTTTAACTAGTAATTCCAGCGTAAACTGGTTTTCCATAAGCCATAGGACGTCGCTCATCGCTTTCCATGCATCTGTCCCTCCTACGCATCGCTGCCTTGTGGTTTTGGAGTGAGCGGGACCGCAGATTCTGGTTCCTCTGAAATGCACTTTTATTATTTTAGACTTTAGCTCGTTCTCGGTGTGTCCGAAACCAAAGCACACGTCCTTTAACTCGACGATTGACGTCTTCCGCAGAACTTCCTTCTTTCCTCTTGAGATGCGTTTTTATTTCCTCTCTCGTCTTTAACTGGGTTTTCAAGCCTTTTTAGCGTTTTCGTTGCCTTTGGATGTAGACCGGCGCCTGTCCAGACGGTTAGCCTCTTTAGCATGCTCTTGGGGCAATGGTGCTAACGCGTTTTATTAACGTCTTTTGGTTCCGGCTGGATTGTGGCGGCGTGACTCTGAATGTCTGGAAGAATTTTCTATTTATGCAGATGTACGTTTTGTTTCGTTGCAGAATATTTTGACTGTATAAAGGCAATACCAAAGCGAGCGGGAGTGATTTTATTTTTTTGAAGAAGCAATACAGTAATCGTCTTTTGAGTGCTAAAAGTCCACGTCTCGCCTTGCGACCTTTTTCAATAGTTCTGCTTCATCTTAGGGCCAAGTACAGCGAACTAGTAGCAGGCAGGTGGAGCTCCATGCATTTCAGATTAAGCTAACCCCCTGACTGCCCAACGCTGGTACCCTAAATGTTTCATAGGATCTCATGATGATGTAAAAATGCTCCGGCCTTTCATCAGTTCACCCACCTTTGCTTCATCGGAGATGAAGACCAATAAAGTATAGAGAACCTTTTCTCCTGCGTCTCATTTCTTAATGCAGCCTTAAGAAAGTCTTGATGCTCACTTGGAAGTGTTCATAATGCTCAAAACACTGCCATCTACTGACCAAAATGTGTAACTTCCTCCTGATTATCAAAGCACTTTGTTCTAAAGCAGCATATCAGAATTAATTTATTACTGCAGTTGGTAAAGGAAACTATAGGGGGAATGCAGCCAACTGTATAGACATAAGGACTGCAGCAATCCCTCATATGACGCATGCATGCGACAGTTGGTGCTGAATTGACTCTGAGTGACTGAGTAGGGATTCTAATTATAGAGGAGGGCTGACATCAGAAAATGAAAACAGAAACATGGGAGTTCTTTCAATAAACAAAACGGGAACAATGGCTTTCTTTTTCAGTGAGAATGCAGCTAATTTAAAGCCTCGGAGGGAGTGGTTAAAAAAAAAAAGTTGGTCATGGAAACAACTCCTCCAAAAAATAGATTGTTTCTATAGAAGGGAACAGGAAGGTTTAGGGTTTTGCTCAGGAACCCAGAGTGGAGGCTTTTGGAATCAAACTGGGTACTTGCAACCTTCTTAGAGCACAAGCGCACTGCTCTAACCCACTAGGCCGACACTACCCCTCTTTATAGATTCCTCTGCAGGATTTGAACTCATGAGCTTCCAGTTTAAGCAGATGCTTTAACAATCACACCACAGGCCCTGAGTTACAGCCAAACAGGAACAAAGCAGATCACACTCAGAGAAAAAAAGCAGAGAGCAGAACGTTAGAGATTGAACTAACAGATTCTGCAGAGTGGGAGAATAGAGATAGAATGATGAAAAAGGGGTCCCTATGTCCTCCAGCAGTCTAAGCCTATAGCAGCAGAACTATAGAGATAGCTCAGGATAACCTGAGCCACTCTAACTATAAGCGTTATCAAAAAGGAAAGTTTTAAGCCTAGCCTTAAAAGTAGACAGGGTGTCTGCCTCACGGACTAAAACTGGTAGTTGGTTCCACAGGAGAGGAGCCTGATAACTAAAAGATCTGCCTCCCATTCTACTTTTAGAAATTCTAGGAACCACTAGTAAACCTGCAGATTGAGAGCGAAGTGCTCTGTTAGGAACATCAGGAACAATCAGATCTCTGATATCAGATGGAGCTTGGTTGTTTAGGGCTTTGTGAGAACAAAGTAAGGACATATTTTTTATATCCAGAAAAGTCTCTGTAGTAAAATGGTTAAAGTCTTCAACTGTAATTCAAACCTGGTTGCCTCAGGAAAAGCATCCAGTGTGAAAAGTCTGAGGAATCCCTGAATATAGGAGCAGCTGAAGCGTCTTTAACAAGATAATTTAATGAATAACTTTTCTGAAAAACACTGCAAAAACGATCTAGAAATAAGTCAAGAGTATTTGCCTTTAACTTGAGCAGGTAAATAAGACGATCTGCCAATCTAATAAGTATATTTACTCTTAAAATACAATAGTTAGATAATATGCACTTAAAGAGGACAATGCAAATGTATTTTCTTATTTTAAATGTAAATTGTCTTGTTCCACTGGCAGTGTTTGTCTTTTCTCAATACAAGAAAAAAAAAACTTCTGAAAGACTGTTGAAAGATTTCGATTTTTTTCCAGAGTATAGTTTTGACCCTATTCAATATGGGATTTAAATAAGTAGAGGCAGGTGAAATGTTACCCAAACTAAATTCATCATTAAGCAGTTTGCTAATTAGGAGGACTGGTCCGAAGATGACTAAAGTGATACAGCTGAATATCATCAGCTTAATGATAGTAAATCAACCCAAACTGCCGAATTTTACATATTTTATTTTCAAATTTAAAGCCCTTTAGTTGTTGGATTCTATTTTTTCAATGAGCTGAACTCAAAAGACCTAACATATTTTCTCTGTATAGGAAATGTTTATTCCTTTAGGCTGGCAGCAACAAAAAGCAGCTCTAAAATGTGTATCTGCATCAGGATCAGCTTCTGAAGCCTGTTTGAAACCCTGAAAGTCATCAACACTGCTGATTTGTTTCCATTAGACAAAACAGAGTTCCACCTTTGATTATTTTCATGCTGGGTTTTCCCCTATAAACCCCAAACTGGCAGGTCTGTGGTACTAGAGGACATGCTTCCTATGAAGACATGTTTGTTCTTACAGCTAATGATGCTGTTAGTATCTGCCACTAATTCATTTTTCAATAACTTCGTCAGTAATGTAGCAAAATGAGGAAAAATCCCCTTTATGTCCTCCAGCATATTAAGCCTATAGCAGCATAACTTTTTATTTTTCATCTTTTACCCTGAACATCAATTTTTGTAAACATTGTGAGATATGTGGCCACTTTTAAAGGGACATTTCTGTTTTCAGCAACAGTATTAATACAGTGAAAGCTTCTTCATGTCAAGCATTCTCTGAGGTAGTTCTCTGGGACAAAGAGTCATTGTCAGCACAAATGGAGGAGGGGTTTCCTGTTCCTGGAAAGGAATTAAGCCGTCCACCTGCATGCAGGGAGGGCGTGTTGGGCTGTCTGTTAAAGAACAGCACTTAAAAAGATATGGACTGGTTTCCAGTTTGCTCGCATTCTTTTCATTAGTAATGCCTGATGCTGCTGCCCCGTGGCCAAAAACGCTCATTTCGAGAAACTTCAATTTTTTTTAACAAACCTTTTCCTTCGGTCTGATTACAGTTTGAAAAAGACACAAAGGCCTTTTGGGACAAAATGTAAGATCTGAATCTAAAACAATATGTGTCTTTCGATAACGTAATTGCTGCTTCTTGACTAGTAGCCACATTCAGTTGGCCACTAACAGAAGAAAAAACATTTTTATGCAAGGAACACAACAGATTAGCTGGTAGGGATTTGATTCCACAGCCTCTTGGCTGAAAGCCATGCATGCTGACCAGTCAACCAAGGGATATTGCTGTGGTCACATAGCCAGGACCCATCATCAGTGGGAGACAGAGAGACAAGACCGCACTGTCACACATTCATGCAATCAGTAAAAGCTGAAGGCCCTAAAATAGAGCCCTGTGGGATTCCTGTTTTGTGAGTTTCAATCGATCGGTTGGTCCTTTACTACATCACATTGTTCTCTGGTTTGGAGAAAAGATATAAAGGAAATTAGGGAGTATTTTCTCTCCACTGTTGCCACATGCATGCTCAGCATGAGAGATTGTTAAATAGTTAGCGATACAGTGCAAAACAAAGTCTACTGTCGCTACATTCCTATCCAGGAGGAGAAAAGTCAATGACTCGATGCAATCAGCTGGTTTTCCTTAGATGGAAAATATAGGTAGTGCTTTAAAGGCTCTGTACATGCAGCTAGCATGGTCTTTCCATCTGTTTGTCTGGAGGAGTAATTGGTTAGCCTACAGATTTGGTGGAAGACTTACATTGATACTAGCCTCGTGAGACCATCCTGATCTCGCGAGCTTTCAAGGTTTCACTCGCAGATCAGTCTGGAGACTCTCCGTTGAAGAAAATTTGGAGCCGTTCACCAAACGAACGTCCAATCAGCGTTGGCTTTGAGGCGGGTTGAGGTGTGACGCAACGAGAAGCGCGACAGTTCAGTCTAAAGAACATGGCGGCTTCAGCCGATGAAACTAGCGTTAGCGTGGCTATCGAGCAAGTTTTATGGGAATTACAGAGTATTTGTTCACTGAAAGAAGAGCAAAACACTGCTCTGGAGGCTTTTCTCAGAGGAAAAGATGTTTTTGCTCTTCTCCCGACTGGTTTCGGCAAGAGTTTGATCTATCAATTGGCTCCTCTTCGTCGTCGCTCTGTTAGTACGTCATATGCTTCGTTGATCTGATTGGTTTATTTGGCCCGTCTATCACCAACATAGGTCAATCAGCTAACCAGTATTTTCGCCCCTTCCCAAAATTACTTCAACGGAAGGTTTCCAGATGGATATGCGGAGCAAATTATTGATGATTTTGTTGAATGGGTTGCTAGTTCCCTGTGTACTTTCTTGAACAACATTCCCCCTCTGGAAAATAGAAAGCTGGCTCCCTGGTTTAATGCAGAGCTGTGCACTAGAGACTGACACGGGAGTGGATTTTCACTCCTGTCCCGTCCCACTCCCACAGAAAAAAATGGTGTCCCCTCCCGATCCCGGGCCAGAGTAGAAATCTAAATCCTGTCCCGTCCCACTCCTGGTGAAATTACTCCCACTCCCATCCCGCTCCCATTCAGAATGACTCCCGCTCCTGCACCACTCCCATTCTTGTTGTTTTTGAGCGCGGGTGAAAAACTCAGAGCGGAAGTTACTATTGGTTTGCTCCCGCTCCCGTCTGCTCCCGTTAATGTTTAATCCTGTACCGTCCCAACCCCGTGATCGTTACTAATACTGACTCCCATCCCACGGGAATCCCACGGGAATCCCGTGACCCGTGGGATTCCCGAAAAAATGTCAGTCTCTACTGTGCACTCTGAAGCAAACTGCTAGAGGACTGGAGTGAAAATGGCGCTCAACATGCCTACGGGTAACTGAGTTTGGCAAAATAGTTTACTGCTGTACAGGAGGACCCTTCGCAAAGAAAGAGCAGCGTATTTATCTTCTTTAATAAAGGAGAATAAGAATATTCCTAGATAATTTTTAAAACAGTTGCCTAACTTGCCCAAAGCCATAGCTCTATTAGACGGTAACGCCATTTTTTTTACATTGGACCTTCTATTCATTCTAGCTAATCTGAATCGTTCAATTCCATTTGGAGAGCGAGATCATCTGTGGTAGCAGCACTAGACATCTTCCAGGCATGTGAGGAAAGCAGTGAGCAGTTCAGCGGACAGGAGGAATGAAGGGTAGCCGGCGTACGCTGATGACATCATACACACTCCGCTTTGTTTTAAAAAAATATAAATATAACCACGACTCATTGACTCTTCAGCAATCCCTCACACTAAGCATGCTTGTAGCGACAGTGGAGAGGAAAAACTGCCTTTGAACAGGAAGAAACCTCCAGCAGAACCAGGCTCAGTGTGAGCGGCCATCTGCTGAGGCCCACTGGGGTTCAAGGAGACAGAAGCAGACATAGAAAAAGAAGCATAGATACAAAAGGCAACTGTCAACCAGCTCCACAGGCGGCCCCGTCCAGGAAACACACAGCCAGGCAGACGAGCTCCGAGCCAGCTCCCATGTCAGAGGATGAAGAGAGTACATCCAGTTAGTCACAGTCAGAGAAACAGGACTACACTGGAAAACAGGCCAAGCTCCAACATCTAGAAACAAAGGTGTTGATGGCAGCAGCACAGCTGATATTGCTCTCCAGGATGGAGTCACAGCCAAACAGGAACAGACCAGATGAAGCTACTATGAGAAAAAGCAGAGAGAGCAGAACGTTAGAGATTGAACTAACAGATTCTGCAGAGTGGGAGAATAGAGATAGAATGAAGCAGAATGATGAAAAAGGGGTCCCTATGTCCTCCAGCAGTCTAAGCCTATAGCAGCAGAACTATAGAGATAGAATGAAGCAGAATGATGAAAAAGGGGTCCCTATGTCCTCCAGCAGTCTAAGCCTATAGCAGCAGAACTATAGAGATAGAATGAAGCAGAATGATGAAAAAGGGGTCCCTATGTCCTCCAGCAGTCTAAGCCTATAGCAGCAGAACTATAGAGATAGAATGAAGCAGAATGATGTAAAAGGGGTCCCTATGTCCTCCAGCAGTCTAAGCCTATAGCAGCAGAACTATAGAGATAGAATGAAGCAGAATGATGAAAAAGGGGTCCCTATGTCCTCCAGCAGTCTAAGCCTATAGCAGCAGAACTATAGAGATAGAATGAAGCAGAATGATGAAAAAGGGGTCCCTATGTCCTCCAGCAGTCTAAGCCTATAGCAGCATAAATATAGAGATAGCTCAGCATATATATATACATATCCTGGAGCTCCTGAGATGACCTGCAGGCTCTCTGTTCTTCAGTGAGCCTAGAAGTAGTTTTCCGATTCTTCCTAACAGGTCTCCTTGTCTTCAAAGTTCTTGTGTCTAATATTCTCCTGGACTGAGATCAGGCCTTCTGTGACCGTGATCTCAAAACATTGACTCTGTTGTCCCTCGTAACTAATCCTGCTGTATGCTGAGTGACAATTAGCATGACTCAACGATTTTCTGCAACTGTAAAGTCATTCTGCTCTGCGTCTGCAGGCCTGTGGAGGCTGCGGGATTCAGTTGCAGATGGATGTTTGTGTAATTATAGGAGGTTGCTGCTGCACGGCAGCTAACACCAGGGATGTGGTTTCAGGGTTTCACCTTACCCTAAGGCAGAAGCCAGAGCACAGCCGGCAGCTCCTTAATAAATTACATTCTTTATGCATTCTTCTGCAAATACTTCTATTTTCTGGGACACACCGAAGGTAACATGATGATCCTGCAGCAGCGACATCCGGTCGAAGTAAAGCTCATCAGAAGCTGGTGTTTTGTAAGAGATCCGCTGCAGCACGGCGCACCGACCTTCACGGCCCAGAGGTCAAACTGCAGAGCTCAGGAGTTTACTAGGATTTCATTATGAGTTCATGCAAAACGACTTTAATACAATAGCAGTTCATGAAATATTCCCCTTTAAGTTATTTTTTTCAAGTTTTACTGTGATTATTTTGGAAAAGTAAACAGTTAAAGGAAAATCTTCATAATTTATTTAGGCTCTTGACTCTGATTGGCCTGAAAAGGATTGAGAGTAACCTAAACTGGAGCCAGATCTCCGCTTGGTTGAACTCCTGCTCTTCTGTCGAGCATCATCACTGCAGGGAAACTCGACTTTAAAGGTATATGAGGATGTTCTTTTTAAAGGTGGATCATCAAAATAAGTGGTCCTCCGGACGTAAGGCTGTCATACACGCTCGTCCCCAGTCTGACGCCCCTGTTACACCTCAGCGATTTATCCAGCGTCTACCTGACGTCCCAGAATGTTCTAAAACGCTGGCATACGCTGAACTTTCTATGGATTTTTTCTATTCTGGGCGTATATATAGAGTATTCATAACAAGTCCAGAAATTCTGTCCAACGATGGCCTACTTTCTGCATAACGCACGGCAGCGTAATGCCCAGGAAATGATGCACAAGGCAGAGTCCTGAAGGGATACTGCTCATCCATAAAAAATAATAAATAAAAACAAAGCAAAAAGTTTTGCAGTGGCAGCAGATTTAGTTTCAATTTTTCATTCCTGTGAACCCCGTTTATACCAAAACGCTGGCAATACGCCATTATAAAGTAGCTGGAAGTTAGAAACACGTTCAGCGCTCGTCTGGAACACGTCAGAGACGTTGATATGCGTTGGAGAAAAGTTCTGGATAAGTTACGCAGAAGTTACTCAGAGGTTTAGGATAAGCTAGACGCCACGACTGATGAGGAACTGACACTGAACGGATGACGACCATCAGATAACTGACCTGGAACTGATGGCCCACGCTGGCATACATCAAGAAATTTTGAGAATGCACATTATTTCTTGATGTACTTGCCGTATGTCGCCGTGTGACAGCGTGTTTCAGTGTACTTCAGCGTGCTCATAGCTTATATAAAACTTACCCGTAACTTATCCAACGTATGTCTGCATATTGCTAGATTTTCCGTATGTGAGGCATACACTGGACTAAATCGTCAAGGTGTGACCAGGGCTTGACATAGTGGAAGAATTGCTAATTTTTGGAAAATAGCTTATATCAGCGATAAAGAGCAACTTTTAAATAGAGCAGCACAAAGAGAAATGGGCTCATGCATTCTCTCTTCCCTCTCTGGAGCGGGTACAGGATTAAATGTGCATTTTTTTAAAGGTTTTTTTAAGTGGAGAAGATGGGTCTTTTAAAAACTTTGTGAAAATCCTCCACTAAGCCTTTAAATGGAAGAGGATTAGGCCCGTTAACGCTTAAAGTCCGGTGCGGCAGGTCAGACGTTCTGTAAAGTGTCCAGACCCTCTGATGCTTCTGCTGCTCCTGTGGTCAATGCAAGAGAGCAGCTTTGCTATATTTGCTGTGATCAGCGGGTAAAAGTAGTGATGTTATGAGTTGAGCCGAGGCTTCGAGGCATGTGTCCAGTAACGGAGGGGGCGTTTCCCTAAAGCGAGTGTCGAGGCGGGATTCATTTAGGGGAGGGGCCAAAATTGATGACGTCCGAAGCCTCACTACCGTGATACCAGGTGACCGCTTCAAAAAGTGGTTCAGACCACGCGAGAACTTTGACAGGCATTTAAACAGCCTCCGTATTCAGTCAAGATTTGGGAGTTTTTAGGAGAGCTGCTGTCAGTTGGATGGAGTTTGGATAGATTCTAAACATAGATTGGTTGGAAAAATTACTAATCTAGTTGGTTAAAGCTAGTTTGGTTAGACTAAACAATGTAATGATCAGAATGTGAGCAAACCACCGGTTACTGTTGTAACATCAGTGTTAAAGGAATAGTACACCCAAAACATGATTAGCCTTCATTTTCTACTCACCTCCATGCTGAACAACACTCCGGAGTACTTTTTTGATATCTCAAATGCATCTGGAGATCTGGGAGGCTTCTTGCTGTCTGCTGACATTCAAATAATGGAGGTCCATGGCGCCCGAGACAGAAAGGTCCATAAAAGTCCACAAAAACGTGTCAATATTCCTCCATACTGCTCGTCCAATGTAATCCAAGTGTCCTGAGTGGGTAGCATCCAGAATTTACTCGAAACGAAGTCATTTAGAATGTTTTTAGAGCATAAACAGTAGTGTATAGGATTTCCTAATAGCGCCCCCATGCGCGCTCACGATTCTACGGAAGCCGGCAGACCAAACCAGCGCATTCAGCTCGGCAAAGAACTCATGCTCTTCCTCAACACTGAAGTCCTCAGACATTTTTCTTTCGTTGTTTCTTTCTTTGCACAGGTAAACAGCACATTTCTTCTTCTACGCTTGCATTATCGGCAGACCAGACGCTGAATGCGCACTTTCTTCCGGTTTGGTCTGCCGGCTTCCGTAGAATCGTGAGCGCGCATGGGGGCGCTATTAGGAAATCCTATACACTACTGTTTATGCTCTAAAAACATTCTAAATGACTTCGTTTCGAGTAAATTCTGGATGCTACCCACTCAGGACACTTGGATTACATTGGACGAGCAGTATGGAGGAATATTGACACGTTTTTGTGGACTTTTATGGACCTTTCTGTCTCGGGCGCCATGGACCTCCATTATTTGAATGTCAGCAGACAGCAAGAAGCCTCCCAGATCTCCAGATGCATTTGAGATATCAAATAAGTACTCCAGAGTGTTGTTCAGCATGGAGGTGAGTAGAAAATGAAGGCTAATCATGTTTTGGGTGTACTATTCCTTTAAGTCGTATAACTTCCAATCCTGAGGTTGTT
The DNA here is from genome assembly GCF_016077235.1 of Cyprinodon tularosa. NCBI lineage: Eukaryota > Metazoa > Chordata > Actinopteri > Cyprinodontiformes > Cyprinodontidae > Cyprinodon > Cyprinodon tularosa. The sequence continues at coordinate 124,474 of NW_024037994.1, read as the reverse complement.
GGTTTGAGACCAACCTTAGACTTTTGAAAGTTGCGATAATACTTACGTATTTTGGCTAATGTGACTAATTTGTATTGGTTTACACTAGTACAAATATAGATTAGATAAAAACACTGCCAAATTAGATTGGCTGGTTTAACTGAAACATTGGTTGAACACATAACTTCCAACCCGTTTAAAACCAAAAAATGCGGAAAAACTATAATTATAATTGAATAAAAATGACTAACTCCTTTTATTTTTCTCATCACTGCCCAATGTGCACTTTCCCTGTCTGCTTGAGCTTATTTCAATAAAATGGCACAAAAACAGTGAACCTTAATTGATTGTTCTCTTCTAAGACATTTTAAACTAAAATAATGTATTATACACACCAATCGTTAACAATCTCAAATAAACTTAAATAGGTAAAAAACAAGAAAATTAATTTTAAAGTCCGGAAAATACAACTTTTTTTAGTTATTGAAGCAGTAAAGTAGGCCCAGACCATAACACTACCACCACCATGTTTGACTATTGATAGGATTTAATGTTTTTAAAGTGCTGTGATAGTTTTAAACTAGACCCTCTTCAGGGAACCAAATATGTTTCCAAATATTTCCTTTGGACTGGGGTCTGTTTAGGCCTACTTCATGCTGGCAGACAGGTTGGTTTCAGATGGTTATTCGGTTCAGTCAACATTAACAGACATTAGGTGTTTTGGTTGGATGTCCAACTGTAGTTTCCTGCTTCCTTTAGACTTTCACCAGTGTAATTATACAGTAAAGCACCTGTGTTAGCCTGGATGCTACAGCAGCAGAGCCCTTTGCTGGTTGGAGATGAGGTCTCCATGACGTCCAGGCATGATGGGGCATGATTCTCCTGTCGTCCGATCTGTAATTAATTGGCGAGTCCCACCGCTGTCAGCAGTTCTTGAGCATCAGCAGGTCTGGGAATTGATAACATGTTGAAGGCTTGATTTGCTGAGGCTTCACCTCTACAGCTGGAGGCTTCAGCTTTCACTGACACTCATGAAGGAGGCGGCTGGTTTTTAGATCAGCAATGATTTCTTTTTATAAATCTTGTTTAATAAAACAGTCCCAGGAAAGTGACGGCAAAATGTTCATCAGGCCCAGTTAAGATAATGACCTATTGTTATTAAAACCATTTAATTGCAAACTTACAGGATAAGTCGACTACATCACATTGTTCTATAAAGGCTTTTAATTCAGAGTATTTTTCTAAAATACTTCTGGTACAGTACAAGATTTGCTTAATGTAGATTTATTCAAACTTCAGTGTAGATTCCCACCATTATTCTTCATAACATCCTTATAATATTAGGATCAACATTCTGTTCCAATAGGTGTTCATAGATATTCAAAGTGAAAATAAATAACTGAAAAATATTAATTTTTCAACACTCTAGACTCTCCTGGACCTGAATGACATAAGAGATAGTCATGTTTAAAATGTTTGCATATTTAACATGGAAAACACATTTGAACCAATTAAGATATTCAAAACGCTATTTATACAGATTTATTTTAGATTTCATTATATTCCATTTCACCTGTGGGTTTTGTGTTTTTACTATTCACTTTAAATGTAAAAATCTATAACCTTGCTTATATGGCTTGGTAATAGAAAGCATTTTGAACTTTAGAACAGTGATCAGGTTAAAAAGGTAAGTGAAAAAGATAAAAGGCTAATTGAAAATACTAAAAAGCTAATTGAAAATACTAAAAAGCTCATTGAAAATGCTAAAAAGCTAATTGAAAATACTAAAAAGCTCATTGAAAATGCTAAAATGCTAATTAAAAATGCTAAAAGGCTAATTGAAAAAGGTAAAAGGCTAATTGAAAATACATTAAAGCTAATTGAAAATGCTAAAAAGCTCATTGAAAATGCTAAAATGCTAATTGAAAATGCTAAAAGGCTAATTGAAAATGCTAAAAAGCTAATTGAAAATACTAAAAATCTCATTGAAATTGCTGAAATGCTAATTGAAAATGCTAAAAAAAAGCTAATTGAAAATACTAAAAAGCTAATTGAAAATGCTAAAAAGCTAATTGAAAATACTAAAAAGCTCATTGAAAATGCTAAAAAGCTCATTGAAAATGCTAAAAAGCTAATTGAAAATACTAAAAAGCTCATTGAAAATGCTAAAAAGCTAATTGAAAATACTAAAAAGCTAATTGAAAATGCTAAAAGCTAATTGAAAAAGGTAAAAGGCTAATTTAGAATGCTAAAAAGCTAATTGAAAATGCTAAAAAGCTAATTGAAAATACTAAAAAGCTCATTGAAATTGCTGAAATGCTAATTGAAAATGCTAAAAAAAAAAGCTAATTGAAAATACTAAAAAGCTCATTGAAAATGCTAAAAAGCTAATTGAAAATACTAAAAAGCTCATTGAAAATGCTAAAAAGCTCATTGAAAATGCTAAAAAGCTAATTGAAAATACTAAAAAGCTCATTGAAAATGCTAAAAAGCTAATTGAAAATACTAAAAAGCTAATTGAAAATGCTAAAAGCTAATTGAAAAAGGTAAAAGGCTAATTTAGAATGCTAAAAAGCTAATTGAAAATGCTAAAAAGCTAATTGAAAATACTAAAAAGCTCATTGAAAATGCTAAAATGCTAATTGAAAATGCTAAAAGGCTAATTGAAAAAGGTAAAAGGCTAATTGAAAATACATTAAAGCTAATTGAAAATGCTAAAAAGCTCATTGAAAATGCTAAAATGCTAATTGAAAATGCTAAAAAGCTAATTGAAAATACTAAAAATCTCATTGAAATTGCTGAAATGCTAATTGAAAATGCTAAAAAAAAAAAAGCTAATTGAAAATACTAAAAAGCTCATTGAAAATACTAAAAAGCTAATTGAAAATACTAAAAAGCTCATTGAAAATGCTAAAAAGCTAATTGAAAATACTAAAAAGCTCATTGAAAATGCTAAAATGCTAATTAAAAATGCTAAAAGGCTAATTGAAAAAGGTAAAAGGCTAATTGAAAATACATTAAAGCTAATTGAAAATGCTAAAAAGCTCATTGAAAATGCTAAAATGCTAATTGAAAATGCTAAAAGGCTAATTGAAAATGCTAAAAAGCTAATTGAAAATACTAAAAATCTCATTGAAATTGCTGAAATGCTAATTGAAAATGCTAAAAAAAAGCTAATTGAAAATACTAAAAAGCTAATTGAAAATGCTAAAAAGCTAATTGAAAATACTAAAAAGCTCATTGAAAATGCTAAAAAGCTCATTGAAAATGCTAAAAAGCTAATTGAAAATACTAAAAAGCTCATTGAAAATGCTAAAAAGCTAATTGAAAATACTAAAAAGCTAATTGAAAATGCTAAAAGCTAATTGAAAAAGGTAAAAGGCTAATTTAGAATGCTAAAAAGCTAATTGAAAATGCTAAAAAGCTAATTGAAAATACTAAAAAGCTCATTGAAATTGCTGAAATGCTAATTGAAAATGCTAAAAAAAAAAGCTAATTGAAAATACTAAAAAGCTCATTGAAAATGCTAAAAAGCTAATTGAAAATACTAAAAAGCTCATTGAAAATGCTAAAAAGCTAATTGAAAATGCTAAAAAGCTAATTGAAAATACTAAAAAGCTCATTGAAAATGCTAAAAAGCTAATTGAAAATACTAAAAAGCTAATTGAAAATGCTAAAAGCTAATTGAAAAAGGTAAAAGGCTAATTTAGAATGCTAAAAAGCTAATTGAAAATGCTAAAAAGCTAATTGAAAATACTAAAAAGCTCATTGAAAATGCTAAAATGCTAATTGAAAATGCTAAAAGGCTAATTGAAAAAGGTAAAAGGCTAATTGAAAATACATTAAAGCTAATTGAAAATGCTAAAAAGCTCATTGAAAATGCTAAAATGCTAATTGAAAATGCTAAAAAGCTAATTGAAAATACTAAAAATCTCATTGAAATTGCTGAAATGCTAATTGAAAATGCTAAAAAAAAGCTAATTGAAAATACTAAAAAGCTCATTGAAAATGCTAAAAAGCTAATTGAAAATACTAAAAAGCTCATTGAAAATGCTAAAAAGCTAATTGAAAATACTAAAAAGCTCATTGAAAATGCTAAAATGCTAATTAAAAATGCTAAAAGGCTAATTGAAAAAGGTAAAAGGCTAATTGAAAATACATTAAAGCTAATTGAAAATGCTAAAAAGCTCATTGAAAATGCTAAAATGCTAATTGAAAATGCTAAAAGGCTAATTGAAAATGCTAAAAAGCTAATTGAAAATACTAAAAATCTCATTGAAATTGCTGAAATGCTAATTGAAAATGCTAAAAAAAAAAGCTAATTGAAAATACTAAAAAGCTAATTGAAAATGCTAAAAAGCTAATTGAAAATACTAAAAAAGTTTCATTAAAAATGCTTAAAAAGCTCTTTTGAAAATGCATAAAAAGCTAAATTGAAAATATTTAAAAAATTTTAATTAAAAAATGCAAAAAAAGAAATTTTGGAAAATATTTAAAAAAAGAAATTGAAAATGCTAAAAAGCAAAATTTAAAAAAAGGGTTAAAAGGAAATTTAGTTTGCTAAAAAAGCTATTGAAAAATGAAAAAAGCTTATTAAAAAATATAAAAAAGGCTCATTAAAAATGCAAAAATTGTTTAATTGAAAAAGTTTAAAAGGCAAATTGAAAAAAAGGAAAAAGGGCCCTAATTGAAAATACTTTTAAAGCAAATTGAAAATGCAAAAAAGTCATTGAAAATCCCTAAAAATACTTTTAAATTGCTGAAATGTTATTGAAAATGCAAAAAAAAAAGCAAATTGAAAAATATTTAAAAAGTCTTGAAAATGTTTAAAAAAAGCTAATTGAAAAAAACAAAAAAAGGCTAATTAAAAAATCCCTAAAAGCAAAATTTAAAAAAAGGTAAAAGGTTTAATTTGGTTTGCAAAAAGTAATTAAAATTTTGCAAAAAAAGGCAAAATTGGGAAAATTTCAAAAAAGCTCTTTAAAAATTTGCAAAAAATTGCTAATTGAAAAATCCCTTAAAAGGCTAATTGAAAAAGGTAAAAAGGCTAATTGAAAATACATTAAACCCTAATTGAAAATGCTAAAAAATCTCATTGAAAATTGTAAAAAGGGAAATTTTAAAAAATGAAAAAAAAAAAAAAAGCTAATTAAAAATATTTTAAAAGCCATTGAAAATGCAAAAAAAAGCTTAATTTAAAAATTTAAAAAAAGGGCCTAATTAAAAAAGGGCAAAAAAAAGCTAATTAAAAAAGGTTTAAAAGGGCCCTTTTTGGAAAAAAGGTTAAAAGGCTAATTGAAAATAAAAAACCCTTCATTGAAAATCCCAAAAAAATTCTCATTGAAATTGGGGAAAATGTTTAATTTGAAAAAGCTAAAAAAAAAAGTTAATTTTAAAATTTTAAAAAGCTCATTAAAAAATGCTAAAAAGGGCTTTTTTGAAAATACTAAAAAGCTTTTTAAAAATTTGTTTAAAAGCTAATTGAAAAAGGGTTTAAAAAGGGCTAATTTAGAATGCTAAAAAGCTAAGTGAAAAGGGGAAAACGTAGGGGAATTTTCATGAGATGGCCGGGTTTGGGAAGCATGGGGTGAGTAATGGAGGGGGCCTTTGCAGGGGGGCAAAGTATCGAGGTTTGCTTCATTTTGGGGGGGAGCCAAAATTTGTTGAGGTCTAACCCCCCGCTGCCCCACCGCTTTGGGAAGTTGGTTTCCCAAAATTGTGAAAAAACTTGGGCCCAGGCATTTTAAAACCAGCCTAGTTTCCAGTAAAGATGGGGATTTTGTAGGAGGCTTCCCCAGCTGGAAAAAATTTTGGGAAAAGTTTTCAAAAATTAGATTGGTTGGAAAAAAAAACCAATTATTTTTTTTTAAAAATTATTTTTGGTTTAAAATTTAAACGATGTAAATGATCAAAAATTTTGAGCAAAGCTGATGGAAAAACACGTGTAATGGGTTTTAAAGTTTTTTGCTTTAAAAACCCCTTTTATATTTTCCCTTGCCAAGTGGTGAAGCTTTTAAAAGGGTTGGATTTTCCCTTTTTTGGGGTTTGGGATGGAAAAAGGGGGGGCCCTTTAGCTTTTTGAAATTGTGTAAATGTATTTATTTATTTTCCCCTAATGTGACTCTTTTCTTTTTGGTTTTGCCCCGGCCAAAAAAGGGGGATTGGGAAAAAACCCAAGGGGTGGAAATTTAACGTTTTTAATTTTAAACCCACGTTACTGAAAATTGGTACTTTTTTATGAGTAATTTGTAATTTTCTAATTTATTTTTTTGAAATATGTAATTTTTATTTTTAAATTCAAAAAAATTTTTTAAACCAAAGTTGTTTTACTTCGCTACATTTAAAAACCCCCTTCACGTTATTTGAGTAAAAATAAAAAAAAAATATGATGGTTGAAAATTTAATCCCGGCCCGGGAAAATTTTAAACCCCCTGGGGCCCAAGGGAAAAAACCGCCCACTTAATCCCCCTTTTAAAAAAAAAAGAAAGGCCCTTTTGATTTTTAAACCCAGCCTTTTTTTAAAACCAATTAAAACATTTAAAAAATTTGTTTGAAAAAATAAGTGTCAGTTAAAAATCATTTTTAAAGTAAACAAGGTCACCCAAAAATCTTTTCCATAGGAGCTTGTTAAAAAACTGGGGGGTCCTGTTGCGTTTTATTTTTGATTTTGGTGTTTTTTCCGGCCTTTTTTTCTTTGGTGTGCTTTTAAAAACTTTATAACTAAAAGAAAATAAGTAACTTTTACCTTTTTACTTTTTTAAATAAAAGGAAAATTTTGTTATTTTTTACTTGATTTTAAATTTTTTGAGGGGGGTTTTTTTTAAATTTTCCCTCTGATTAAAATTTGGGGAAAAAAGTAAAGATATTTTTAAATAAATTCCCCCAATTTTTTTAGAAATTTTTCCACTCGGGAAAAAAAACTCTGCAAAATTTAGACGGGTTTGGGTTTTAAAACCAAAACTTTTTGGGCTTGAACACTTTAACTTAAAAAAAAACCCTGATTACAACCAAAAACTATGGGAAAACTATTATGTTTAAATAAAATGACTAAAACCTTTTTGCTCATTGTCATGAACGGCTATATTTTATAAATAATCTTCCTGAAGACCACTTTTGCAGCTTGCCCGAAACTCGCTTTTTTAAAACCAAAACGACCCACAAAAACCAACAGTAGACGAACAGCGTATATCCCCTTTCACCCGCTCCGGCTAGGGAAAAGGGCCCCCAACCTTCCCAAATTTTTACTAAAACTCTTCTTTGGGCCCAAAAATTTCATTATCCCAGACCAATAAATTTAAAAAATTTCCCTTGGGAAAACTTAAAGGGGAAAAAACAAAAAAATAAAAAATTGCAAAAAAGATCAGTTTTTTAATTACAAAAAAAACTGTAGTTCTTTGACTCCCCCGTAGGTGGCAGTGGCCCGTAGGAATGGGGGGGGAAAGGGGGAAGTCCCCCCTCAACATTTTTGGACCATTTTAAAGATAAAATTTTTGTTTTTTAAACTTTTTTTCCCATTATTATGTTAAATACAAAATTTAAGAAAGCTACCCAATATCAACTAAGAAGTATTTGGGGGCCCCCCCTAAAAATTGATATTTTGTTACTGTCTTTAAATTTTAAAAACCCCCCCCCCCCCCTTTTTTATTATTTTTTTTCTTTTTCTTTTAAATTTAAAATTTTTTTAATTATTTGGGAAGTTTCCTGGTTATTTCTTATTTTTTAAAATGTTCAAAATTAAATTATTAGTATTTTTTTGTTAATTTTTTTGGGTTTTAAGCTTCCGTTACTCTTAGTTTTGGGTAAATTTTTTTTCATCTTGTATGACTTTTGTACTTTTTAAACTTGGCCCCTAGTTAATAAGTAACATGTGTGGGATCTTCTCGGTATCCAACTTTTATGAGTCTGTCCACTTAATGACCTCTTGACTCATGCGCTATAGTGATGCATGAATTATGAATCCCTGAGTCAAGATTTTTGTATATGTGTTTTTACTCTACTTATGGCATGAAAAAAACAAATATGAACTTCTTTTTCAAAAATGACATTTTTCCAGGAAGTTACAGAAATCTCCACTACAGTGGACTACATGAGCTTGAGCACGCAACACAAAACATTATACAAACAACTGTGCCCAGGGTGCAGGGCCACTGTTCCCTGCACCCTGGGCACAGTGGCACACAGCATTGCATGCAAATGTATTTGGTCTTCCATGTGGATGCAGCATCATGGCCTCTGTTTGCATTTTTAGAATTTTTGGATGGAATTTCTTGGACTATTCTGTAGGTTCCCTTATTCTTCGCTGTGTTTGAAGTCTACAATATAAATAATTGGTACAGTTACACAAACTACAGCTAATCTGCACAAAATATACACAAAGTATAAACAAAATATACTAAAATGTAAATTTGCAGTGAATAGCTTATATGTGTTACGTTTAAAACACTGAATTAAAGGCAAAACAATTACAAGACAGTAAAGCAATTATATAACTTCTGTTGAAAAAATTGTAATGGGAGATGCATGACTTCCACTTCAGTGGACACATGGTTTATCGTAATTTTCTAAATGTTGGAGAAAAAATTTTATATTTCAAACTGATAATATCCTTTCTGAGATGTTACTTTAAATCATCATATTTTTTTACCTCTTGGGCTCTTCTACTATAGAAGGATTGAGAGGAAATGCCAGCAGTGGTGGACAGAGGTTACTGTTTGTTGGCCGTCTTGGATTCAGAAGAAATTTACTTGCATTTACAATGACTGACCACTGAATGGACCTCAATGGAGTGTGGCGGCAGAGAAAAAATAACTCTTTAGCCTACAGTGCTGATATAGATGTAAATGTACTGATTGCTTCTTTAATCAGTCTGCTCATTAAACATGTTAAATAGGGGTGCATTTCACTTTTCCTTGCCTATGGACCCAAAAGATTTTTTGTGCATCCGCTCGCGCTCTGCCATCTTGGCTATAATACCTTATCTGTCTTGTTTGCCCCCCCACATTTTAAAACCTTCCTACGCCCCTGGGTGGTGACATGTTCACGTGGAGCCTCATGAACCAAATGGCTCAATGCCTCATCATCTCACCATCACTAATAAAAAGGTTAAAACCTAATTGAAAATGCTAAAAAGCTAAATGAAAAAAACGTAAAATATATACTTAAATATAATACATACTACTATCAAACATAAACACAATAATACCTTCACTACCACATATATATACCTCATGAAAACTACTCAACTAATAATAATACTATACCTCATATCTATATATAGTAGAAATATATACTAAAAACCGACCCAAATACTACTCATCTACCCAATCTAGCATACCTAATAACCACTATATACTAAAAACTAAAATAATCATACAAATAAACTATAAACTATTATATATACTATATATACTATATGATAAATACTATATAAACTAACTACGCGTATAGTATATATATATATATATAATATCAACGAAATTAACAAAACACTATACTATATTACAATAATAATACACTCATATATAATACATATATATATTAAAACTCTATATCATTAACATTAACAAATTATCATCTTACAAATACGACAATATATATATATACTAAAATAATCATAATCCTACCAATAATAATTAGTTACCAAAATCCAATTATACTATACACACGATATATTATCACTGCTACTAAAATTACACAATAAACAACTAAAATAAAAAAAATATACCTAGCTCCCTTCATATAATTGTACACGTATACTAAATATATTAATACATCCAATTATAATAAACTCTCACCAATAAAAATTACACCGACTATTACAGCATATATTTGTAATAATGCATATTATATAAAATTACATCATAAATCATATTATCTATGATATACAGTTACCTAAATAAAGCACTATAATATATAAACTATGATATATCACATACTATTATTACTACATAATATATACGTACTAATAATATCACACTAATATATACCTATCAACACGTCATAATAAATAACAAGAAAAAATAAAAATATTAACTAAAATACCCTCACCCATAATACAACTATAATATATAATACTCATATAAACGCCAGCTTAATATTTTAATAAACAGAATTAACTATCCTACCAGCACGTATTTAATAAATTAAATATATACTAACTAAGACACTAGTTATACATATACATACACATAATAATAATATATATATATATATATAGTACATACAACGTATAAGTACATACATAGATATATACATGTACTATTAATAATATATAGACACTTATTAGCACGTATAGTTATACATATCTCAAACTAATATATAATTCATATGTATAATATGTATAATCTAATACCATAACTTATAATAAAAACAATATAACTATATATATATATAACTACTATTACACGTATAAATACATACTAACTAATATAATTCTGACTAACGTATCGATATCATATCAATTTAATATAATTATAATTACATCGAGTAATACTATACCATTATATAATTATATAAATAGTATACACGTCATATATACATATATAATATATAATATATATATATATATATATATATGTATATAGTATATATATATACGACGTATATATACATATATATTAGTATATATATATATATAATATGTATATTTATATATGCATATAGGCTAATCAGCTTCCTCCTCCAGTCAGCAGACGCTCCGCAGGTGTCCTTGCTGGTAGTCCAGTGCTGGCTTGAGGGGGTGGGTGCCGTGGGGGAGAGGCTGCGGCGAGAGAAGGTGAGGATGAGTGTGCAGTCTGGCGCTCGTTATTGTCGAGCGCGAGCGGGGGGGGGTCAGAGGGGTCGTGGTTTCTAGGGGGGAGCGGAGGGGGATAATGTTGTATGAGCTGCTCTAGCGTCATAGTCTCGTTTCCGGTCGAGCGTCTAGTCTCGGGGACAGGAGTTTATAGTCTATCTCTAGACTGCTAGTGATGAGTGAGATGAGAATAGTGTTGATTGAGAACACTATTACATTCGCAGGTCGCCACTAATCGTCTATTCGAGATGCAGGGGCAGTAACAGCGCACAAATCCTACCTAGCACACACTGGCCAGTGCACTATGCCCAAGAGCTCGAGTGCGTCACTGCCGATACGCCAATCTGCTGGACTTTAGAATAGATTCAATTTTCCCACAGACTTATAAAACATAGAAGCTGAACACTGACTTATAGAAACAAAGCGTAACCAGAAGACCGCTGGTAATAGATTGTCATCCATTTTTTTCACATGAAACTTTCATTCTTATATGTAGAAGAAAGAGATTTTAAAATAAGCTGAATTCCACTTTAGCATCATGCTAACATTTGATCTCACCCCTGGTTCCTCCACATGGTTTCTCCTCTCCAACCACAGACATTTTCCCTGTTTTTAAATTTAATGATCAAACATATGGAAAACGATTAATGACTGTAATTACTGTTTTTGTAGAAAAACATAACGTTGGTATTGGATTAATATGCATATCCCCATATACTATGTTACAATGACAGAACAACATCGTTTTATTTAAAAAGGATCAAGTTTTAATTAAAATAGCTAATCATTCGGATTTCTTTAATTTGGACTTAGGCTAAGCGTGGTTTATAAAATAACTTCTGATCCAATAGGATTCTAAGAAATTAATTTTCATCAAAAAACACGCGTCTTCAGCTTGTTTGCATAATTTTAAGTGAGATCAATACAGTTCAATTATTATTATTATAAAGGAATGTTTTAAACCTTGCCTTAAAAGTAGACTACTAATGAGTAGTACTCACTACTAAGATGAGAAAAAACTGAGAGAGCACAACAGAAAAATAGAGATAGAATGAAGCAGAATGATGAAAAAGGGGTCCCTATGTCCTCCAGCAGTCTAAGCCTATAGCAGCATAACTATAGAGATAGCTCAGGATAACCTGAGCCACTCTAACTAGAAGCTTTATCAAAAAGGAAAGTTTTAAGGTAAGTTTAAAGCCTTGCCTGACTCCAGTCACTGGTGTTCTGATAAATGTGACTGGGATATGAAAGGACTTAAGAAATGGACCAATCATTCCTTCCCATGATTCAGTGACCATGTTTACAGTGAGTGGACCTGCTGTGTCACAGGTAGCAGCTGAAGGCGGATAATTGGCCCCTCCCTCCCCTCCATCTCATCTCCTGCTGGGAGCTGACTGAACACAAGGATCTGCTCCACCAGTCGATGCTGAGCTCAGGAGAGCAAAACCACATCTTTATTCACCCAGATCTTAACTCCCTCTGGGTGCAGATCTAGGTTTCTGGACAGGAAGGACTGATTCTGCTTGGTACGAAGGAGGAGGATCAGCATGAGCTTCTCTCAGAGCTCAAACTGAAACCTGCCATCAGAGGATCACATCATCATCATCTCCATCACTGACAAACAGGTACATTTCACCCAAACATTAAATAGCCGGGGCTGTGTGGGTAGCAGAGAAGTCATACTAATGGGTGTGTGGCTTAGAAAGACACGTTGGTCCCAAAGTCTAATTTTAGTGGCTGTAATCTGGGAGAAAAGGATTTAAGTGAACTGGACTGGGAGCTTAATGTGCTAATGTGACTGAACAAACAAACGCAGCTTCTATTTACAGCTGTTTAACTGCATAGACATGTTGAACTTTCAGGTTGGGGACATAGGAGGAAAGCTTTCTCTGACGTTTCTCAGTTTGCCTTATTAAAAACCATGAATAATAATGATCTGGACGGCTTTCAGAAAAAGACTGAAACCAGACATACACCCACTGCTGAGACACACAGAGAAAAGGGGGCCAGATGGGGCCTCTAAGGAATCGGGGTGGCCACTGAAACTAGAAGCCATAATTTCAGGGTTTGAATTCCACTATTGTGGTAAAGCTGCCTATAGAAATCATAAATCAGTGAAAACCTCCTCCTATCTTGGTTTATTGTGTGATTTTTTAATGTTATGTTTTTGGCTGCAGTGGAGCCAGCAGGAGAGTGGCAACGGCCGCCCTGTGCAATGCCCAGGTCCCCCCACTGTTTAAACTATAGTAGCATCAGTTTAGCATTTCATCTCATTATGCTAAGCCTGCGACGTAACATTAAAAATCACTCAATAAACCAAGATCTGACTAAATGTTTTAATGTATTTAGTTTCACGGTATTTTGCCAAATAAATATTGCAGAGAATGTGTTCACCAAGTAGTTGGAGTTCCCACAGTCCATGAATGCAACATGGAACGGGACATCTCTCCAGCTCTGCTACAAGCTGTCAATCAAGTTTCCCCGCCCACTCCTGTCAGATTGGGGTCAAAATCTGAATGTGAAAAAAAATTATCTGAAAGTGTAAAAAAAAATCCTGAAACTAAAAAATGAATTTGAAACAAATAAAAAAACAAATTACAAAAACTGAAAAAATGGATTTGAATCTGAAATTATAAAATCTAAAATTGCAATGAAGAAAAGAAATTAAAATAAGGAAAGAGTGTAATTGAAATACAAAACTGAATTTAGATTGAATTCTTATTGTTTTATGTGATTTTTTTAGTTTCAACTTATATATCTTCTCTTATTCTCTTGGTAAAGCTGTGGCACAGCGATAAAAAAAAGTGGCACATAACAGAGCAAGTACCTTAAACTACTAGAGTAGCAGCATTATGAAGTGAAGGCTACCAAGGACAGGCTGCACCTCGTTCTGGGAGGACTTATTACGTATATTTATCATAAATCTAATGTTATCATTGCTGCTGTGTGTCAGTCTGATTGTTACGTATCACAGGGATGGAGCCCCGACACCAGGCGCCTCCAACAGGAACAGAACTGCAGTCCAGGTGAGATCAGAGGATGGATAGAGTCTCACCAAACCCTCCTCCTCAGAAAAAAACCCCATATGTTTGGGTTTTTCAGAACCGGATTTAGTACAAGCTTCACTTTATTGAAATACTAAGTACGTTTCCAATATTAAAAACTTCATCTATTGATTCTGATCCATCACCTGGACACACCTGTCCTACACCAACTTAGACAACTTTTATTGTCATTTCGTACTTAACTGTCCTTGTAAACAGAGTTTATACAAAACTAAATGTTGCTTAGTGCAGCTTTTCAGACAGTAAATTAACATTTGCTTTCCATAAATTGCAGCAGAGATCAAATGTAAACAGTGTTGGAGAAAAACATGGTGCAAAAACGCATTGATATGGAAGTTAAGAGAAATGATATATGTGGTGCAAATATGCAGTATAAACATCTAAATGTGCGTCTGTAGACAAACACCCCATTTCCCACTGGCCGAAAAACCCATTTAAACCAGGGAACTATGGGCTTTTAGTTGCCATGGGAACAGTTGACTGACGCGTGTCAGACGACTCAGCAAGCGACCAGCATTAAAATCATCTCAGCTCTGATCGGCGTGCTGTGGTAACACCAGAGCCGGGTCAACGCTCAAAATTACGTGATGCCATTGAACGCAACATATGGACGTCAACGCAGTCACCTCTGATCTAACAAGCAGAACAGTTTCCATTGGATAAACATGGAGCAGCTCTGGTGAGAGGGATTCAGATTATAGAGAGAAACAATAAAGCTACGCCCTGCCTTCCTTACATGTAGCTCTCCATTGTTTACTTCCCTGATTTCTGTCGCACTGCTGACATCATCAGCGCTAACCCAGTGTGATGTTGGTGGAGACAGGCAGTGGCAGGGGGTCAGAGGCCACGCAGCCACCAGGGAGGGATTAGACCAGCTTTATTAGCCAGTGGGAAGGGAGCCAAATGCTAATTGCTAGCGGCGGGGCTGGGCAAATAATTGCATTTTTAATATAATTACAATTTAACAAAACGCAATTTTAAAATCGCAGAGGTGCTCAGGTTTAATTACACTATTTTTTTTTTATAAATCGTTCTATTGAAAAGTCAGAGGTAGAAACAATAAGTTGTCATCACGGTTATAAATGACTTCGTTTTTCAAACTTTATACACACTAAAAAACCCACCCCCTCCCATCCCGACTGGACCCAAAAACAATAACACTAATAGTTATAATAATAAAGCAAAATCAGATCCTTTGTATTAATTGAATTTAATGGATTCTATATATAAAGCAATACATCATCGGCATACAATGACAACTTTGATTCTAAGCTGTTTTTAATAAAAACAGTTTGGTCAGGTGATTCGACATGTGGAAGTGATTTTTCCAAACTTCTAGCTATTAATTAGGAGAAGATTTTAAGACCTGAGTTTAAAAGTGATATTAGTCGGTATGACCCACACTTAGATGCAAATAACGCTACATTTAACAAGAGTAAGTATAAAATTTCTACCTTTAGCCCTCTAGGGGGCAGTAACACTCTTAAAGTGGATTTTTCGCCACACGGAAAGGTAGAGAGTTGCGGCTAGCTCGCGGATCCGTGTACGCAAGTAGAAGTAAACACTTTTTCACACAAAGGTTACAGTAAAATTCTGTAACAATGAACTCAGAGCAAGCAAGATTTTTAAAAACTGAAACTCTGGGGTGAAAGGTCCAGAAGCTTGGGGTTCGAGGTAAAAACGCGATATTGGTTTAAAAAAAATCGCAATTTAGATTTTTGGCAAAATGGTTCAGCCCGTGTTAGTGGCTCGACTCACATTAGAAAAACCGAGTTAGTCCGCTAATTCCAGTGGGAAAGAAGCTATAGACTCACATCTAATCAAACTATTGTTCTGCTGGAGGTTTAAAAGGGAGTTTTTCCTCTCCACTGTCGCTACAAGCATGCTTAGTGTGAGGGATTGCTGAAGAGTCAATGAGTCGATGCAATCAGCTGGTTTTCCTTAGATAGAAAACTTTGAACCAATCTGACTGGATGATCTGGTGAACTGGGAAGTGACCTGAGATGACATGATGTGAATTGGCGCTATAGAAATAAACTGAATAGAATAGAATGAACTAATGAGTAAACCAACCATAAACCTAAAGAAACTTGCTCAAAGGATTACAGGGACCAATGTTATTTCTGAAAGTCTGCAACAGGAAATAAAACAAGAGAAGGCTTTGAGACCCAGAGGAATCTCCGATCTGTGGCATGTTTCCTTTTTTTGTAGTTCAGAACCAAATAATGTTGGGTAACCTCACTAGGATCCGGTTTCTATCCAAACCTCCATGAATCTCTTGGTTCAGTTTTAATAAAAACCATTCTGCTGCTTTTCTAACCTATATTAGAAAACTATTTTGACTCTCTTCTCCCAGGATTTCAACCATGATGCGGTTTGGAAGGAGCAGCGTCGGTCCTGGAGAGTCCGACCCCAGCGTCCAGAGGATGGACAGCAGCAGGTCCAAGTCTGTCTCATGTTGCTATCCAGCTACTGTCTGGATGGATACAGGAAGCTAATATTCTCCTCTGTTGGTTCCTGTTGCAGGACTAACCAGAGGCCCCTGGCTGCACTGAACACAAACAGCTCCAACAATAATGATGGGTAAGTGTCAAAAAGCAAGTATCCAGCCATGCAATCTGGTTAAATAAAGGAGATGGAGGGTAATGCATTTTATTTTCTTTATTTGCGAGGAGAGAACAAGACGATAACAGCGGCTCTAACAGCTGAATGTTCTGCTCTGTTTCTAATTAGACAGTTTGTCTCTGCAGTGAGCAGCTGTGAAGGTTTTATAAACAAAACGACTTAAAGAGGCTTTAGGAAACAGTTTATATGATGGAGGAGAAAGAACAACGGAGTATAAGCCGGAGATTTTTTATTTTAGATACGAGAATAATGCGTAAAATTCGATTTTATTCTCTTAATGTTGCAACTTTATCCTCTTAAATTTATGACTCTATTCTCATAATACTATGACTTTATTCTATTGTCAGAATATTATGACTGTGTTCTCGTATTGCAACTTTGTTTTCATAATGTTACAACTTGATTCCCATAATGTTCTGACTTTATTCTCGGCATTTTTCAACTTTGTTCTCTTACTTCTGGGTGTGCAGGTAGTGCAGTTGTTAGCACGCACACCCTATGTACCGAGGCCTTAGTCTTCGCCGCGGGCGACCTGGGTTCGAATCTGACCTGTGGTCCTTTCCCACATGTCTCTCCTTCCCCCTTTACTGTCAGAAAAACAAAAAAAATGTTGGTCTTGAACTGCTAAGACTTTATTCTCGTACATTTATGACTTTATTGTTGCAAAGTTATTTTACTCTCATAATATTACAGCTTTTTCATCATAATGTTCCGACTTTATTCCCATAATAAAAATAAAATAAATCTCTAGCCTGGCGCTAATACTCTGCTGTAAGAAAGAGAGTGTTCTTTATCTGAAGTATTATTCGCCGTTCCAAACAATCCCAAATAGTGAACTCAGCTCAGACACTGTGTGGCCTTAAGTGGGAGAAACGACTGAGTGAAAACTTTTATAAAGTAAGTCAATCCAAAACAATCACTCGTAAATCTATATATATAAAAAACCTAAAATCCATATTCTAGTAAATGTGAACAAGGTTTGAAGAGTTATGTATATCTCTTTTATTCCTTTCTAAACTGGTATTTTTCACTGTGAAATTCTACCTGTCGTGTTTTTAAATTGACAGTTTAAAGATGTGTTCAGGGACGACAGATGGAAAATAGCCTCTCAGCGAACTCTGGTGCATTTGCAGCTATGCTAATTCATGTAAACTGACCCTGACAAATAAATAAATACAATTTTAAAATATGGGGAATTAATCGGGAATAGATTTTCCCAACCACAGTAAGTCAAAGTTTATAATAAAATCCTAAGTTAGATCATTTGTATAGAACGCCCCGAGATGTAGAAACTCTGACTGGGAAAAATAGAGTTCCACATTTCACAGGTTAAACTGGAACAATAAATATAGAAATAGACATCCTGCTATTTAAAACACTTTTATAGACTACTTAAATTTAAAAAGTAAAAGTAATGCAGGAAAAGCTGTTAAGGCCAGAAGCTTTACTGCTCTACGCTATTAAAGGAACATTTTCTACAATTCTGGATGATAACTTCCTTAGACTTAATTTTCTTAGTTTTATAACTAATGGTAACAGAGTCAGATTTAACTTTGCATCATCTTGAAAGACTATTCATTTTGGTTTGTGGTGAACAACAAGTTGGGGCAGCACCAACTCCAACAACAAAGAAATTATCTGGATGAAACTAATTATTTTGATGGTCATAATGAAAATTAGCTTAAATGAAACAAAACTAACGACTCTATTTTTTCCAGAAGGATGTCTAAAAAATACTAATAAGTATAGATAGCCAACATTTCTACTTAATTAAGGTAATGAAGTATTAGTACTTTGTTATTTGACACTTTTGATCACTGCACCAACAATGTTATCTGCTTTATTGGTCATAATGTTTTGACCGATTATAGAACAATGCCACCACTCTACTCAATGACAAGGCAAAGCGTCCACCTGACCTGCCTCTCTGTATTATTGTTTTTAGGAAAAAGGAAGAAAAGAAGGATGATAAAAAAGATGAAAAGAAGGATGATAAAAAAGACGACAAGAAAGATGAGAAAAAAGAGCCACCGTAAGTACTTTGATTATTTCCTTTCATTACCAGAAATAAAATCTTGACATCATAACTTTGTGACCCAGTTTATAATATTTGGTTTCATAGATTTTAAAACGACACCTTGCAAGATTCCAATTTGGACAGTTTGGGGTAAATTACCTGTATTTTACTGTTTATGTCAGAATATTTCCCCTACATTCAGTCATTCACACGCCTATGGTGGTAAGCTACATGGTAGCCACTGCTGCCTTTGGGCAGACTGACAGGAGGCGCCTCCTATGGCGCTGCCCGGCCCTCTAACCACCAACAGCAGGCAAGGAAGAGGGGAGGGTACTGCTCAAGGACACAATGGCTGAGAAGGAAGGAGCAAGAGCTTGAACCATCATCCCTCCAGATACTGGATCAACCCCTAAATCCTGAATTATTAGCCCCATTTACACTATCCTCTGAAAACCGATCTGTGCTGATTGTGGAGTAAAAATGTCTGTTCTTAGCCTCACAGGCTCCAAACGAAGGTCATGAGAGATAACAATATGTTACTCAGCTGCTGTTTTAAAAAGATCCATCTGACCAGTAGACGATAGATTAACCTAACAGGGAACAGGCTTGATGAACTCAAGTTGTTTTTCCTCCAAAGGTTCAACTGTGAGAAAGTTCTTTATGCAGGGGGTGGGTTAGTTCCCCTGGGGGGAGTGTGTGTGTCGAGATTTGCTGTATAAAAGTACGTACTGAGCTTTACCCAGTCAGAGCACCATCTCTCCATCTGACATGAAATAAATTGTAACCTTTTTTCTTGCAAAAAACTCCTGTATCAGTTTCTCCACAACTTCACATGAGCTTTGATCAGTTAACCGTGCAGAGCTCTGTTCCATACAAGCATTTACACACAACGCAAGCACAGGTTCCTCGCCCGCTAGTGGCGATCTTCAGTACTACTGCTCTCTCGATGTGAATAAGCAAACCAACATGGCGGCGCCCGTAACATTCAGGAAGTGTGCGGAGAGTCAGGCGAAGAAGGCAGGCTTTGGTGAATTAACTTGACAGAGTCGGCTTCTGAAAGTGGATACGACAAACGATAGTCTAATCAGGGCTTCCAGATGCAGGAAACAAAGACCGACGTTGAGCTTCATTGCGCTGCTATAAGCATAATCATCATTGGAAATCGTGCGGCACGGTAGGGAAACTAGGATTTTTATGAATATCTTAAATTTCATGATTATGGAGGCTGACTGTAAGGGGATGACGCTCTCTGCTCATGCACTCTTTGTTGTCTGAGAACCAAGCCAGAACTGAACCGGGCCGAGCCCTACTGATGAACTAGCACCACGTTAGTGCGGTTCGGTTGGGTCTGGCACAGTCCAGTTCAGTTGTGCGTACCATTTGATCTCAACAGTTATCTTGGTTACCGTGCTCGGATCGATCTCCGCAGGGTTTGGAAAGGATAGTGGAAACGAGGCTAATGACTTCTAGCCAAAGCTGTCTGAGAAGTGCTAGCAGTAAGGAAGGAGGTAGGAAAAGGAGCCTGTATGCTTCCTCTAATAGTTCCTTTAGCGTAGGAAACTCATAACTTTCCTATCTGGCGCTAAGGAGCAGAATCCTTTGCGTGACAGAGTGTATACACACAGCTAACCTCAAGAGTTTAAAAAAAAGGCATAACATCTTTTCATGTACTGTGTGTGACACACGTTGATGTGCACGCCTTCCTATATATTTGGTATTATCATGGAGAGCTTCAGCCATTTGGTATATTTGTGAAACTTGAGTCCTGTTTCAGAAGGCTGTAGTCCTAGTCTGGGTATCAATATCCTTTTTTATTTTATTGGCGTTATAACGTCCATCTACATAAAACCCCTGGAGTAGAGACGAATAAGAATGCTAGCTCCTGTTAGCTTGCAGCAGTAAGAGCTTCTACTGAAACATGGAGCTTCATCAGCTCTTTATTTCAGCTCTACAGGAGTTGAGCCCAGTCTCTTCATTGGTTCAACAGCTTTAATGCGGAAAATAAATGTCAAAATGAGTGATTTCGGGACATTTGTTCTCCGTCTGCCTCCTGCTTAGCACGCTCTTGAGCTAAATGAAAATCAGCCCCTTATTCTTTGATTTCGAACTTTTGACTTCCCTCTCTGGCGTTTATGAAGAAAACTAAGAAAAGCCGCACATTCTTATAAGCCGCATGGTTCAAAGCGTTGGAAATAAGTAGCGGCTTATAGTCCGGAAAATACGGCAGTTTAAATTATGTTTTAAGCTCCCTTGTTTTTATTGGCTTATTTTAATCTCTTTATTATTACTATGTAAATATGAAACCAATTTTATGGTTTTATTTTTAGTAGCTTTATGGTTCTGGTAAAGAATAGTGTGGTTGACCACTTGTTGTCGCTTCAATCAGGAAGGAGGTGTGGATCATGGATCCTGCTACGGATACCTACTACTACTGGCTATGCACAGTTTCCGTTCCCGTCTTCTACAACCTCATATTTCTCGTTGCCAGGTTTGGTTGTACAACCTAATATTTTGACTTATCACTTTGTATATTCTTGCCCTAAAATTTGATTCTTTTTTTTTTTGTGTAGATCGTGCTTTAATGAGCTACAGTACAGTAATTCAACACTGTGGATGGTTCTAGACTACATGTCGGATGTCATCTACTACATGGACACCTATGTGAGAGCCAGGACAGGTAAGTCAGATTTCTCTCTTTACCAGCAGTGGCGCCTCCAGAAATGTTTCATAGGGGGGCCAGATGGGGCCACTAAAAATCTTGGGGTGGCCACTGAAACTAAAAGTCATAATTTTTCAGGGTTTGAATCTACTGTTCTGGTAAACCTGCCAGTAGAAATCAGAAAGACTTCAGTAAACACCTTCTCAGATCTTGTTTTTTTGTTTGATTTTTAATGTTACAGTGCTGGCTGTGCAGAATGGGATGAAATGCTAGACTGATGTTACTACAATTTACACTGACCAGTGGGGTGGCCAGGGTATTGAACCAGGTGGCCACAGCCACCCGGTGCAAAGCCCTGATCACCCCACTGGCCGCCCCACTGGCTAGTGGGGTGGACAGGGCATTGCACAGGGTGGCCGTGGTCACTCGGAGGCGGCCACGGCCTGGTGGCCACACCCACCGTGTGCAATGCCCTGGCCACCCCACTGGCTACCCCAATGGCTAGTGGGGTGGCCCTGGCCATCGGGGGTTTGGCTACAGCCCGGTGGCCACAGCCACCCTTTGCAAGGCAACCTCTTGGTGGCCACAGCCACCCTATGCTAGGCAACCCCTTGGTGACCACAGCCACCCTGTGCAAGGCATCCCCTTGGTGGCCACAGGGGCCCTGTGCAATGCCCTGGCCACCCCACTGGCTGCTAGGGCATTGCACAGGCTGGCCGTGGCCAACCCTAGCTACTCCTTGGTGGCACCACTGTTTCCCAGATGTTAAACATTTCAAACCTTCTCATGTTTAATGTGTCAACAGGTTTCCTGGAGCAAGGACTGCTTGTGAAGGATGAAAAGCTCCTAAAAGAAAAGTACATGAAGACGCGGCAGTTCAAGTTAGACCTCATCTCCATCATTCCTACTGACTTTGTGTTCCTTCAAATCGGGGTGGACAACCCGGAGTGGAGGTTCAACCGTCTCTTCAGGCTAGCTCGACTCTTTGAGTTCTTCGACCGAACTGAAACTCGAACCAATTTTCCGAACATCTTCCGCATTGCAAATCTTGTACTTTACATCATCATCATCATACACTGGAACGCTTGTCTTTACTTTGCCGTCTCCAAGGTACTCGGCTTTGGCTCTGACACCTGGGTATATCCAGACTTGAGCAATCCGGTGTACGCTCGTCTGAGCAGACAGTACATCTACTGTTTCTACTGGTCCACCCTCACCTTGACAACTATCGGTGAGACTCCGCCTCCAGTCCGAGACATAGAGTACTTTTTTGTTGTAGCTGACTTTCTCACCGGGGTTTTGATCTTTGCAACGATTGTAGGCAACGTGGGTGCAATGATTTCAAACATGAATGCTGCGCGAGTAGAGTTTCAGGCCAAGATTGATTCAATCAAGCAGTACATGCAGTTTCGGAAGGTCACAAAAGACCTGGAGGCTAGGGTGGTGAAGTGGTTTGACTACCTTTGGACCGAGGGGAAGTCCTGCGACGAGAAGCTGGTACTCAAGAACCTCCCTGACAAACTAAAGGCGGAGATAGCTATCAACGTCCACCTGGAGACGCTTAGAAAAGTGCGCATCTTTCAAGACTGTGAGGCCGGTTTGCTTGTGGAGTTGGTTCTGAAGCTGCAACCTCAGGTCTTTAGTCCCGGTGACTACATCTGCAAAAAGGGGGACATAGGTAGAGAAATGTACATAATCAAAGAAGGAATGTTAGCTGTCGTGGCAGACGATGGGGTGACGCAGTTTGTTGTCCTCAGCGATGGGGCGTATTTTGGAGAAATCAGTATCCTTGGGATAAAAGGCAGCAAAGCAGGCAACCGGAGAACCGCCAACATCCGAAGCGTTGGCTACTCGGATCTGTTTGCGTTGTCAAAAGACGATCTGATGGAGGCCCTCACGGAATACCCCGATGCTAAATATGCTCTGGAAGACAAGGGAAGGGCCATTCTGATGAAAGACAATCTCATAGATGAGTCCCTGGTAGCTGCTGTTGACGCCAAAGATTTGGACGATAAAGTCAGCGTAATTGAAAACAGCGTGGAGGTCATGACGACAAAACTGCAAAAGCTTAGAAATCAATATGAGTCCTCTCAACGCAAACTCAAGCAGCGGCTCACTAACTTATCAAACCAGGTCAGAACCCTTCGAGTTGATGAGTGACGCACTCGCCAAGGACCACTATTGCCCCGAGGTAGCAAAGAATCTTCATCTCTGGGACAGTAGAGTTTCAATACTCCACACATGGAACAGTTGGACAGTGTCTCTAATCATACTCCCATATAGGATCCAATAAAAAAGTTGCCTTGAAAATTGTCCATTGTGTCTGTCTTCTGGTGTTCATATGGAGGAGCTTGGTAAGGTCAGCTGGACTGAACAGGAAGCATTATCACTAAACAAAGGTACTTCATAGACACGAATCTTGTTATTTTGACTTATTTGACTACAGATTAAACCAGTTTTACCTCTCCTTAGTGAAAATGTCATAGGTGGATGGATGACCCAAATATTTTACCCAAGTAAAAGTAGCACCTTTTACTTTTTTCAGTAGAAAGTAGTCTTCCGAGAAATTACTGAAAGAAGATAAAATCTAATGTAATGGTTAAACAGGCGCTAGAAACAGTAGCTAGGGGCTAGGAAACGAGCAAGAGCTATAAAGTAGAACAAGCTATGACCCAGGAATATGAACAAGGAACAAGGGCCAGGAGCTAAGCATATGAGCTAGAGACAGGAGCTAAATGCTAATAAAAGGAGCTACGGGATAGGAACAGGAGCTAAGAGGTAAGAAAAGCAGCTATGAGCTACGAACAGAAGGTATTAACTAGAAATACGAGCTATGAGCTAGCTGCCAGGAATAGGAGTTAGGAGCTAATAACAGGAGCTATGAGCTCCAGACAGTAGTTAGGAGCTAAGAGTTAGGAGCTTATAACAGGAGCTATGAGCTCCGGCCAGGTATTAGGAGCTAGGAACAGGATGTATTAACTGGAAAAATAAGCTAGGAGCGGGTAATATGACATACGGGGTAGGAGCGGAAAAAAAAGAATATAGGAAGAGGAGCAAGGACCTAAGAACAATAGCTAGGAACAGGGGTAGGAGATAATAATAGGAGCCAGGAAAAGGAGCTAGGAAAAGGGAATAGGAGCTAAAAATAGAAGCTAGGGATATGACCTAGGAATAGGAGCTA
Organism: Cyprinodon tularosa; assembly: GCF_016077235.1. NCBI lineage: Eukaryota > Metazoa > Chordata > Actinopteri > Cyprinodontiformes > Cyprinodontidae > Cyprinodon > Cyprinodon tularosa. Next base: position 100,156 of record NW_024037994.1, on the reverse strand, counting down.
GGAGATATGAATAGGAACTAGGAAGAGGTACTAGGAGCTAATGACAGAAATGAGGAACAGGGACTAGGAGATGGGAAGGGGAGCTAGTTAACATGGGCTTGCAGCTAAGAACAGGAGTTAGGAATAGGAGCTAAGAACAGGAGATGTTAACTACAAATAGGAGCTATGAACTGGGAGCCAGGAACAAGGGCTAGGAGTTAAGCATATGAGCTAGGGAAAGGAGCTAAGAGCAAGGACAGGACCTATGAGCTTTGAACAGGAGCTAAAACTTAACAGCTAGGAACAAGGCCTAGGACCTAAGAACATGAGCTAGGAACAGGGGCTAGGAGGTAGGAAAAGCTTCTAGGAACACAGGATAGGAGCTAGGAACTAGGGCTATAAGATAAGAAAAGGAGCTAGGAACAGGGACTAGGAACTGGAGCTAAGAGGTAGAAATAGGAGCAACGAATAGGGGCTTGGAAAACAAGCTAGAAGGTAAGAACAGGAGCTAGGAACAAGATCTGCTAGGAACTAGGAGCTAGCAACAGGAGCTAGGTGCCAAGAAAAGGAGCTAGGAACAAGGGCTAGGAGCTAACAATATGAGCAGAGAACAAGAGCTAGGAACATGGTCTAGGAGGTAGGAAAAAGAAATAGGAGCTAAAAACATTAGCTAGGTAGAGGGGCTAGGTGGTAGGAAAACCTTCTAGGAACACGGGTTGGGAGTTAGGAACAGGAGCTAGGAACAAGAGCTAAGAGGAAGCAATAGGAGCTAGGAACAGGGGCTTGGAACACAAGCTAGAGAGTAGGAAAAGGAGCTAATAATAGGAGCAAAGAGCTGGAAACAAGAGCTAGAGACAAGGGCTAGGAGCTAAGAATATGAGCTAGGAACAGGAGGTAGGAGCTAGAAACATGGGTTAGGAGGTAGGTAAAAGGGGCTAGGAAAATGGGCTAGGGCGCTAAGAACAGAAGATAGGAACTGAAAACAGGAACTAGGAGTTAGGAATACAGGTGCTGGTCATAAAATTAGAATATCATGAAAAAGCAGATTGATTTCAGTAATTCCATTTAAAAAGTGAAACTTGTATATTATATTCATACATTACATACAAACTCATATATTTCAGATGTTTATTTTGTTTAATTTTGATGATTACAAATGACAACAAATGAAAATCTCAAATTCATCATATCAGAAAATTAGAATATTACTGAAGACCAATAAAAACAAAGGATTTATAGAAATGTTGGCCAACTGAAAAGTATGAACATGAAAAGTATGAGCATGTACAGCACTCAGTATTTAGTTGGGCCTCCTTTGGCCTGTATTACTGCAGCAATGCGGCGTGGCATGGAGTCGATCAGTCTGTGGCACTGCTCAGGTGTTATGATAGCCCAGGTTGCTCTAATAGTGGCTTTTAGCTCTTCTGAATTGTTGGGTCTGGTGTATTGCATCTTCTTCTTCACAATACCCCATAGATTTTCTATGGGGTTAAGGTCAGGAGAGTTTGCTGGCCAATTAAGAACAGGGATACCATGGTCCTTCAACCAGGTACTGGTAGCTTTGGCACTGTGTGCAGGTGCCAAGTCCTGTTGGAAAATGAAATCTGCATCTCCAAAAAGTTGGTCAGCTGCAGGAAGCATGAAGTGCTCTAAAACTTCCTGGTATGTGGCTGCGTTGACCCTGGACCTCAGAAAACACAATGGACCAACACCAGCAGATGACATGGCACCCCAAACCATCACTGACTGTGGAAACTTTACACTGGACTTCAAGCAACGTGGATGAAGTGCCTCTCTTCTTTTCCTCCAGACTCTGGGACCTTGATTTCCAAAGGAAATGCAAAATTTACTTTCATCAGAGAACATAGGAGCTATTAATAGGAATAGGAGCTATTAACTAGGACTAGTGGCTATGAACCAGGAGTCAAGAGTAGCAGCTGTAAACAGGGGCTAGCGATAGGGCCTAGGACTTAAGAACTTTATCTAGTGGGTAGAAACATTAGCTGGTAACTAGGAGCAGGAGCTCAGAGGTCCCTATGCTACTAGGAAGCATCCTTCTCCTAGTCCCTTCCTTACTGATAGGACTATCAGGATGCCACCCTCAGAGAGAGCGGGTCCACTGCGGCTCTTTGCTGATTGGAGGCATTTAGATCCAGCCGACGGCGCTCAGAACCACCAGCATCTCCTCACTGTCTGTAACATTTGTTCTGGGGTAGATCTGAACACCTGAGTTCTTATAAACTGTATGTTTATATTGACAGAAATCTGTTTGAGCAGATAAACCTGGAACCTTCAGGGGCCATTAAATGGGGCCAAAGGTCATTTATTTTCTACAGGATATCAGACGAGGAAGCAACTTTTTAGATGTTAACCTGAAACCGAGAAACAGGCAAACCTGGCTGCTGATTAACCAATCAGAAGCAAAGGATTTACATCATCTAAACGGTTGCTATCCCCGATTATTTAGGCATTCAGAGCATCTGCAAGGAGAGGCTTCTATAAAGCAACTCATCCTGCTGACTCAGAGCTGTGTGGTCAACATTGCTGGTCTCTACTGCCATCTAGTGGAGTTTGTTGGACATCATGACATTTATTTGGGACCTTATCAAGTTTTTCTACATGCATCCTATAGCATCACTTACCTTCCACATCAGCATGAACTCACTGACCCCACTGTCTAACATGGAGGAGGCAGAGTCATGCTGAGGGGAGCAGTATGCCTTAGTAACACTTTAGTTGACTGGTAGTTTCATGGGTAAAAACCTGAGGGTCCAAAGTTTAAAGATTTAGATCTACTTTAGAAAAAAATATTAGCACAGCAGCAGGGAAAATGTCCCCCAGGATGAGGAGCCACCACCAAACCTTACAGTGGAAAACAGACACTGAAGCTGATCTGCGATAAAAAAAAAAAATATTTTTTAATCCTGTTTCAGGAATTAATTCCAGTCACATTTTGGTTCAAATGAATATTTATTTAATGCTACATTAAATGGAAACCAAACCATGAAAAGTTTGTCTTGTTCTGGTTTATTCTAGAGATCGGTGAGCAGCTCCACCCTAAAAGAAACACTCTAGAGTTCCCCAACCCCCACTGAAACCCTAATGTGAAGCACAGCGGTGGCAGCATCATGGCGCTGCTCCACAGAGTAGATAGAGGAGTTCAAGGTTGGAAACAGACAATTGAAAACAGGAAACAAACCATTGGATTCAAAGCATCGGGTTTAGAAGAGTTCTATCAAAAAGACGTTTGGTTCGCTACTCTGCCAGGAGACGGGTGTTGTCCTAGCAACAGCCCGGGGTGGAGCTTTTAACCACCAGACCCCTCCTGCAACGATGCCAAAGACTTGGTTCTGACTGATCCAGGTTCAGAAGTATTCACACCCCCTGGAAGATTCAGCCATTAAAGCCCAACTGCTGTAAAACCAGAGGAACCCAGCAGGGGGAGCCAGAGGTTAATACCAGCTTAAACCGTTTTACTGAGGGATTAAAATAATTGGTTCAAATATTTAAATTAGACTTGATTGCCATCAGAAACACATTTCTTACGGAAAAATAAAAACATTTTTGGGCTTAAACTCAATTAGCCCTGCTGATCTGATCAGATCAGAGTGACTGTTCTTTTATTGTACTTTTCCCACCAGAAAGGTGAAAAATAAAAGTTAAAAAATAAAAAAAGGGAGGAAGTAAAGAAGGAAGAAACAGATGAAAGGACGAAAACTGAGGGAGGAAGTAAAGAAGGAACCGAGGAGGGAGGAGGTAAAGAAGGAAGTAACAGATGAAAGGAAGAAAACTAAGGAGGGAGGAAGTAAAGAAGGAAGTAACAGATGAAAGGAAGAAAACTAAGGAGGGAGGAAGTAAAGAAGGAAGTAACAGATGAAAGGAAGAAAACTAACAAGGGAGAAGGTAAAGAAGGAAGAAAACTGAGGGAGGAAGTAAAGAAGGAACCGAGGAGGGAGGAAGTAAAGAAGGAAGAAACATGAAAGGAAGAAAACTGAGGGAGGAAGAAGGAACCGAGGAGGGAGGAGGTAAAGAAGGAAGAAACAGATTAAAGGAAGAAAACTACGGAGGGAAGAAGTAAAGAAGGAAGTAACAGATGAAAGGAAGAAAACAGAGGAGGGAGGAAGTAAAGAAGGAAGTAACAGATGAAAGGAAGAAAACAGAGGAGGGAGGAAGTAAAGAAGGAAGAAACTGATGAAAGAAAGAAAACAGAGGGAGGAAGTAAAGAAGGAAGAAACAGATGAAAGAAAGAAAACAGAGGGAGGAAGTAAAGAAGGAAGTAACAGATGAAAGGAATACAACTAAGGAGGGAGGAAGTAAAGAAGGAAGAAACGAATGAAAAGAATACAACTAAGGAGGGAGGAAGTAAAGAAGGAAGAAACAGATGAAAGGAAGTAAACTAAGGAGGGAGGAAGTAAAGAAGGAAGTAACAGATGAAAGGAAGAAAACAGAGGAGGGAGGAAGTAAAGAAGGAAGTAACAGATGAAAGGAAGAAAACTAACAAGGGAGGAAGTAAAGAAGGAAAAAAACTGAGGGAGGAAGTAAAGAAGGAACCGAGGGAGGAGGTAAATAAGGAAGAAACAGATGAAAAGAAGAAAACTAAGGACGGAGGAAGAAAAGAAGGAAGAAACAGATGAAAGGAAGAAAACCGAGGCGGGAGGAAGTAAAGAAGGAAGTAACAGATAAAATGAAGAAAAACAAGAAGGGGGGAAGTAAACAAGGAAGAAACAGATGAAAGGAAGAAAACTAAGGAGGGAGGAAGAGGGAAGAAACAGATGAAAGGAAGAAAACTAAGGAGAGAGGAAGTAAAGAAGGAAGTAACATAAAAGGAAGAAAACTGAGGAAGGAGGAAGTAAGGAAGAAATAGATGAAAGGAAGAAAACTAAGAAGGGATGAAGTAAAGAAGGAAGTAACAGATAAAAGAAAAACTGAGGAAGGAGGGAGTAAGGAAGTAACAGATAAAAGGAAGAAAACTAAGGAGGGAGGAAGTAAACAAGGAAGTAACAGATAAAAGGAAGAAAACTGAGGAAGGAGGAAGTAAGAAAGTAACAGATAAAAGGAAGAAAACTAAGGAGGGAGAAAGTAAACAAGGAAGTAACAGATGAAAGGAAGAAAACTAAGGAGGGAGGAAGTAAACAAGGAAGTAACAGATGAAAGGAAGAAACGATAAAAAGGGGTAAAATGAGTTAGAACGGAATGAAAAGAAAATGAATTGAACTCTCTGATCTGACGGTTAACTGGTCACCGTGGGCGGTGGCGAGGTGGATGATGCGTGCAGGAGACGGTCCAATCAGGAGTCGGGGTTAGTCATAGTTCCTTTTATTGGTTCTGCCTGCTTCTGTATGCAAACAAAATGACATTTACATTCATCTGCAATGTTTGGGAAGGAGCATCAGAGAGAACGCCTCGCCTTCAGCTGGGAGGGGCCTCATGGAGCCCGCCGCCGCCAGCCGGGTTCTTCCAGCACTGAGGTCCAGGAGGAGTCCAAACAGAACCAGATATTTACACACGCTAAAGAAAAAAAACCCGCCTGCTTCCAGAACCTTCAGCTGTTGGGACCCGCCATCACCATGGCAACCAGCGTAGGGCCAGGAGTGAGCGGCTGGAGGCGGCTCCTCTACGAACGCAGGAAGACCGGGAAAAGATACGCTCCGAGTCGCCATGGCGACGAGTGGCTGAGACACAGAAACAACAGAAAAACAACAGAAACATTGGGAAAATGTCTAAGTGCACTTTACACGGCTCTGACCAAAGCCCAGAACCAGAACCAGAACCGGGCCGTCTGGACCTCCTCGGTCTGAACTGGGTGGAATGATGGTCAGTGGAGCGGTTCTCCGGTTCCGCCACGGTTCTACAACGGGCCGCACTCGGTCCCCCTCCCTCCCAGCATCAGGCGGCCACGAGGGAAGCCATTAAAACCTAGAAATAAATAAGGAGGAGCTCCTCTCTGCTGACGGACGCGGGCTGAGGAGGTTCTGATCCCTCGGTGCTCCCTCTGATGGAAGATGCTGCTGAAACCGCCTGTCCTCCTCTCACCTCCTGCTCTGGTGTCTGTCAGCGTCTGGGTAAGGGGTTTGGGGAGGGGGGCGGAGGGGGTGGGGCTTCATGGGCTTTCTGAGGAGGAGGAGGAGCCAGTTGGAAGGGGGCGGGGCTCAGAGCATGCCAAACCCTTTGGCGTAGGTGATGGCTTTCAGCAGTCTCTCCCTCAGCTTGTCCTTGTTGCTGTACTCTGGCAACAGCAGAACGTTGAAGCAGGTGTGAGACGTTGGTAACCTGGGGAGACAACAACACGCTTAGAACATGTCAACAACACGGTTAGAACATGTCAACAACACGGTTAGAACATGTCAACAACACGCTTAGAACATGTCAACAACACGCTTAGAACATGTCAACAACACGGTTAGAACATGTCAACAACACGGTTAGAACATGTCAACAACACGGTTAGAACATGTCAACAACACGGTTAGAACACACTAAGAACATGTCAACAACACGCTTAGAACATGTCAACAACACGCTTAGAACATGTCAACAACACGGTTAGAACATGTCAACAACACGGTTAGAACATGTCAACAACACGGTTAGAACATGTCAACAACACGGTTAGAACACACTAAGAACATGTCAACAACACGCTTAGAACATGTCAACAACACGCTTAGAACATGTCAACAACACGGTTAGAACATGTCAACAACACGGTTAGAACATGTCAACAACACGGTTAGAACACACTAAGAACATGTCAAGTACATGCTTAGAACACATTAAGATCACGCTTAAAACACGCTAAGAACACGCTTAAAACACGCTAAGAACACAGAACACGCTTGGAAAACATTAAGAACATGCTTGGAACACGTTAAGAACGTGCTTGGAACACGTTAAGAACATGCTTGGAACATGTTAAGAACGTGCTTGGAACATGTTAGGAACGCGCTTGGAACACGTTAGGAACACGCTTAAAACACGCTAAGAACATGCTTAAAACACGCTAAGAACACGCTTAAAACACGCTAAGAACACGCTTAAAACACGCTAAGAACACGGTTAGAACACGCTAAGAACACAGAACACGCTTGGAAAACATTAAGAACATGCTTGGAACACGTTAAGAACGTGCTTGGAACACGTTAAGAACATGCTTGGAACATGTTAAGAACGTGCTTGGAACATGTTAGGAACGCGCTTGGAACACGTTAGGAACACGCTTAAAACACGCTAAGAACATGCTTAAAACACGCTAAGAACACGCTTAAAACACGCTAAGAACACGCTTAAAACACGCTAAGAACACGGTTAGAACACGCTAAGAACACAGAACACGCTTGGAAAACATTAAGAACATGCTTGGAACACGTTAAGAACGCGCTTGGAACACGCTAAGAACACGGTTAGAACACGCTAAGAACACAGAACACGCTTGGAAAACATTAAGAACATGCTTGGAACACGTTAAGAACGCGCTTGGAACATGTTAGGAACGCGCTTGGAACATGTTAGGAACGCGCTTGGAACACGTTAGGAACACGCTTAAAACACGCCAAGAAGACGCTTAGAAAACGTTAAGAACACATTAAGAACACGCTTAAAACACGCCAAGAACACGCTTAAAACATGCTAAGAACATGTAATGAACACACTTAGAACACGCTAAGAACAAGCTTAGAACACGCTAAGAACACGCTTAGAACACATTAAGGACATGCTAAGAACATGTCAAGAACACATTAACACATTAAGATCATGTGGAGAACACACTAAAAACACACTTAGTATATGTCAAGAAAACGCTTAGAACACACTAAGAAAGTGTCAAGAACGAGCTGAGAACACGCTTAGAACAAGCTAAGAACACATCTAGAACACGCTAAAAACACAGCAAGAACACGCTGAGGACATGCTAACACAGCAAGAACACGCTGAGGACATGCTAACACAGCAAGAACACACCAAGTACATGTCAAGAAAACATGCTAACTACACACTAAGAATATGCTTAGAATAACGCAAGAACATGTTAAAAACACGCCAATAACATGTCAAGAACATGTTTAGAATACAAGAATACGCCAAGAACATGCTAACAACACACTTAGAACACACAAAGAACATATTTACAACATGCTAACATATCAAGAAAACTCTAAGAACACAACAAGAACACGATTAGAACATGCTAACGTGTAAAGAACACACTAAGAACATGTTAAAACATGTCAACAACACATCAAGAAAATGCTAAGAAAATATCTAGAACATGCTAAGAACACGTCAAGCACACGCTAAGAACAAATCAAGCACATGCTAAAAACACATCTAGAACACACTAAAAACACATCTAGAACACGCTAAGAACACATCTAGAAAACGCTAAAAACACATCTAGAACACGCTAAGAACACATCTAGAACACGCTAAGAACACATCTAGAAAACGCTAAAAACACATCTAGAACACACTAAAAACACATCTAGAACACGCTAAGAACACATCTAGAAAACGCTAAAAACACATCTAGAACACGCTAAGAACACATCTAGAAAACGCTAAAAACACATCTAGAAAACGCTAAGAACACACATCTAGAACACACCTCTGGAACACGACAAGAACACATCTAGAACATGTTTAGAACACACTAAGAACACGCTTAAAACAAGCTTCGCTAACATGTCAAGAACACGCTACGAACATGTCAAGAATAGGATAAAAACATGTTTAGAACACACTAACACACCACGAACATGCTTACAACATGCTAAGAACACGCCAAGAACATACCAACACGCTAAGAACATGCTTACAACACGCTAAGATAACGCTAAGAATAATATGCTACCAGAAAAGAGAAACAAAAAAGAAAATAAACGAAGGAAAGAAAGGAAAAAAACTAAGAGACAGAAAAAGCAAAACGAAAGAAAGAAAAAGAAAGAAAGGATTTCATAATGTAGTAACTTTGTTCTCCTCAAGTTTCTAGAAAGGTCCGACTCTCTGGACCTTTAACTAGTCTGATCCCCTGATAAAAGAGACGGTGGCGCTCCCTGCTGGCCCCTCAGCTCACCTGTCTGTATCTTGGCCGTTCTTGGCGATGATCATCTTCAGCTTGCCCAGCCCCCCCACAGGAGCTCGGTCTGTGCCGGTGGTGAACTGCAGGAAGAGACGCTTCTGCTCCTCACTGAACGAATGCAGCGTCTCCCAGAACTCCCTGCAGGAGGAGGAGGGACATTCAGAACCATCAGAGAGGAGGAGGGAGGGAGGCAGGGAGGGAGGCAGGGAGGGAGGGAGGCAGGGAGGGAAGGAATGTTTCTCACTTGATGATGCGTGAGTCTTTGTTATAACCGCCATCATACTCTGTGGTTTCCTCCAGCGCCTGGAAGTCCAGGTTCTGTGGGAAGAGAGCGGCTCAGAGTCGGGTTGTGGCGCTCAGATAGAAGTACTGATTGGTTCCTCCTGCTGACTCACCCTGCTGCCACAGATCAGCAGCTCGATCTCCTCGGGGCGGAACAGGTACTTGAGCGGCGACTCGTTGGTGACCATGTGGAAGCCTCTCCTGAAGGCCTTGAACTGCTTCTCCACGCTTTTGTTCAGAATGTACTCCGAGTACAGAGCCACAAAGTCCTGCAGGGACGAGCAGGCGGTTAGAGGGCCATCAGAAGGGTTGCCCTGGTAACCCCAGCAGCCTCACCTTTCGGTTTGCGTTGGTCACGGGGATCCGGTCCCCGTTTTCCCTCAGGTCGTAGGTCAGCCTGTTGCCGAAGGGGTCGGTCTGGGAGATCTGGAAGGTGATCATCATGTCCTCCTCCACGCTGCCCTCGTACTCCAGCAGCTCCTTCAGGCTCTGCTGCAGCACCTGACGGGAAACAGAGGCGGCCTCAGACGCGGCGCCAGGGGGCACAGGCGGCGGCGGGGGGCGGAGCTTACCGGGTTGGCGTCGGCCAGGTCCCTGAAGGTGCCCTTCTTGCCCATCAGCTTCCTGTAGACCACCATGGGGAAGTGGACGTCCAGGATGCAGTTGTTGTAGATGGCCAGGCCCAGCACGATGCCGATCAGCGTGTACTGGCCCTCGTTCTCGAACGACGACGAGTTGAACCAGAACAGCCGGGTGTGCTCGTCGTACGTGAACATGCCTGCAGGGGGGAGGAGCCGGGATTTAAAGAGACGGCGCTGCTGGGAGGGCGGAGCCAGACTGAAACCGACCCAAAATAAACACAGGAGGAGTTGTACCTGGACTTTGACTAGACCGTTCTGACAGCTGCTCTGCTCAGCATGAAACTGAGCTACGGAGGCTCTTTGCTGCCATTATTGTGGCAGAAAGAAAAAACGCAACCCAGAAATTCAACTTTAAGCTACAAAAAAAATAAAATAAAAAGGTTTTGAGAGAAACTATCAGTGTTGATCGTTTCTTTCGACTTTTACCGACTGGATTTGCTGAGCTAACGCTCACTGCTGCTAACGGAAAGCAGACCATTAGCATGGCGTGTTTCCTTCCAGAGGAACGCCCCGCCCCCCAGGAGTGAAGATTATAAATAAAGCTATCCGTCTAACTGGGTCTGAGAAAGAAAAAGCTGGAAAACTAAAATTAAAAAATAGTTTTAAAATAATCACATCAATACAGAAGAGGCTTAAGGCCGCTGGAAATAAAATGTTAACTCATTTTTATTTTATTTCAGTTTGATATGGGACAAAAGTCAGAATTCTGAAGGTCAGAATTCTGACCTTAATTTCAGAATTCTGACTTTTTCTCAGATTTCTGACTTCAATCTCACAATTCTGACCCTAAGAAAGGGGATGGAAGTACGGAATATCTAGTTTAGGGCCGCTGAAAAAAGTTGATTTTTAAAATTTATTTCAGCGTATTGACGCTGGAAAAATTAATTCTGAGATTAAAGTCAGAATTCTGACATTTTCCTTACATTATACTGAATAAAAAAATAATTAAACTTTTTATTTTTCAGTGGCCCTGATCCGTACATCTAAGATTTAAAACTTTAACAAATTTTTTCTTTGATAAATCAAACTCAGAATCAGAAAACGGGCGCGGAGGAACCAGGAGGGAGAACCCCGGTTACCGCTTTAGACCGGACGCTAGACCCCGCCTCTTCCTGTGGTGTCTTACCGATGTCGGGGTTGAAGATCTCCTCCACCACCAGCTGGAAGAACTCCTTGGACACGCCCCCTTCGTCGACGCCTTGCTCTCCCTCAAACTCCACGTACAGCTGCTTCTTCAGGTCTGCCGGGTTCTCCATGGCGATCATCTCCAGCTGCGGGACAAGAACATTCAGGTCCAGCGACAGCGCCGCCCCCCCGCCCCCAACCGGATCTCCCCCCGGACCGAACGTACCCTGACCAGCGCGTCGTCGATGATGTGGTCCCGCCGCACCTTGAGCCGCAGGTAGGGGTTGAGCTGCTGGCCCTGCACCAGGCTGTAGAGCACGGTGATGCGGCGCTCGCTGTACATGCGGATGCGGTTGTCGTAGTAGAGGCCCAGGTTCTTGGTGACGGCGTTCAGGACGAAGGGGCAGGTCATGAAGGAGAACTTGTTCTCCGTCTCCACCTTGAAGAAGGTGTAGTCCTTGTCCATCTCCAGCACCTCGTTGAGGGGCTCGTTGACGAACTCCTCGAAGGGGATGAGCGGCCGCCTGCAGTCGTTGGTGCGTACCCCCAGCTCCGTCTCCAGGGGGTCGACCCGGGGGCCCTTCTTGTTCCGCCGCTCCTCGCCCAGCAGCTCCTGCAGGGTCAGCTCGCTGGACTCCGGAATGGGCTCCTCGTCCTCGTCCTCGTTGTGCTCTGTGTCCAGGTCGCCGCCCAGCACGTTGGCGTAGTAGACGATCTTCAAGCACTTGGTGGCCGCCACCACCGCGTCGTCGTCGTTGACCAGGTTGCGGCTGCTGAACTCGTTGCTGATCACCTTGAATGTGATGAGCTGCTGGAAGGTCTCCATCATGCGGCGGATCTGCTCGGCGCTGTAGCGGGACCACAGGCGCGCCAGCTTGGCCTGCGCCGCCAGCGGCAGCTTGCTCATGGCCTTGCAGAACTGCGGCAGCGCGATCTCCAGGTACTCCGGGCTGTGGAGGTTGCTGTTCTCCATCACGATGACGAAGAGGTTCAGGTAGTTGGGGTCTCTAGAGTACACGTTGTGGTACGTCAGGTCGCACTCCACGTTGGGCGAGAGGTAGACCAGCGCGTTGAGGAAGGCCGCCTCGATCTTGTCGCTGGAGAGGAGGCGCTGGTAGACCCGCCGCACCGCCTCAATGTCCACCGACACCTCGTCTGGGGCCAGCTTCTGGACGTCGTTGCCCCCGGAGGAGCCCTCCCCGAGGCGCGACGACGACGAGGTGGGGGAGTCTTCCTCCATGGCCGTGGCGGAGGACGCCGCCTCCTTCTCGTCCTCGTCCTTGTCCTCGTCCTTCCCCTGCAGGGACTTCAGCTCCTCCTTGGTGTGAGGCTTGGACCTGCGGAAGCTCTGGACCAGACCCTCGGCGCTGGAGAACACCCGGCCGATGACCCGGATGAGCGGCGAGTAATCCTCCTTCTCCCCACACGCGTCCAAGATCTCGTACACCTTCTCCTCCGTAAGGTAGCTGATATCTGCACACACAGACAAACGTGTCACGGCGGACGTAAACGACGACCCGACGGCAACGACACGGGAACCCACCTCTGAAGTTGTCCCTCACGGAGTGGACGTCCTTGTGGTTCGTCCTCCTGTCGCTGCAGGCCGAGTTGCCGAGGGCGCCGCTCTCCAGGTACGTGGACGCCGTGCCTTTCTTGGAGGGGTGCGGGTCGCACAGCTTGGCGTTGACCTTGTAGAGCTCCAGCGCTTTGACCGCCGCCGCGTTGTTGTCCATGCGGCTGAACCCCGCCGACGAGGCGCACCACGAGTTGGAGCACGACTCATTCCCACAGCCCTCGGTTAACTGGTGGTAGTAGCGCTCTATTAGATGTTTGGCAGCGGCACGCTTCCTGCGCGGAAGACAGAGAAGTCGTTATGGCCCCCAAGATCACATGGCTGGCATAAATATGGTCAACATCGCGTTCATTTAGCTGAGGGGTCACCGAGGTTACTTAATGGCTAGCATCGATACGGTCAACACGGTGTTCATTTAGCTAAGAGGTCACAAAGGCTACTCCATGGCTAGCATCGCTATGGTCAACATTGCTGTAATTTAGCCCAGGGATCACCAAGGTTACTTCACGGCTACCATCAATACGGTCAACATCGCGTTCATTTAGCCCAGAGATCACCAAGGTTACTTCACGGCTACCATCAATACGGTCAACATCGCGTTCATTTAGCCCAGAGATCACCAAGGTTACTTCACGGCTACCATCAATACGGTCAACATCGCGTTCATTTAGCCCAGAGATCACCAAGGTTACTTCACGGCTACCATCAATACGGTCAACATCGCGTTCATTTAGCCCAGAGATCACCAAGGTTACTTCACGGCTACCATCAATACGGTCAATATCGCGTTCATTTAGCCCAGAGATCACCAAGGTTACTTCACGGCTAGCATCAATACGGTCAACATCGCGTTCATTTAGCCCAGAGATCACCAAGGTTACTTCACGGCTAGCATCAATACGGTCAACATCGCGTTCATTTAGCCCAGAGATCACCAAGGTTACTTCACGGCTAGCATCAATACGGTCAACATCGCGTTCATTTAGCCCAGAGATCACCAAGGTTACTTCACGGCTACCATCAATACGGTCAATATCGCGTTCATTTAGCCCAGAGATCACCAAGGTTACTTCACGGCTAGCATCAATACGGTCAACATCGCGTTCATTTAGCCCAGAGATCACCAAGGTTACTTCACGGCTACCATCAATACAGTCAACATCACGTTCATTTAGCCCAGAGATCACCAAGGCTACTTCACGGCTACCATCAATACGGTCAATATCGCGTTCATTTAGCCCAGAGATCACCAAGGTTACTTCACGGCTACCATCAATACGGTCAACATCGCGTTCATTTAGCTCAGAGATCACCAAGGTTACTTCACGGCTACCATCAATACGGTCAACATCGCGTTCATTTAGCCTAGAGATAAACAAGGCTACTTCACGGCTACCATAAATACGGTCAATATCGCGTTCATTTAGCCCAGAGATCACCAAGGTTAATTCACGGCTACTATCAATACGGTCAATATCGCGTTCATTTAGCCCAGAGATCACCAAGGTTACTTCACGGCTACCATCAATACGGTCAATATCGCGTTCATTTAGCCCAGAGATCACCAAGGCTACTTCACGGCTAGCATCAATACAGTCAACATCGCGTTCATTTAGCCCAGAGATCACCAAGGTTACTTCACGGCTAGCATCAATACGGTCAACATTGCTTTCATTTAGCCCAGAAGTCACCAACGCTAGTTCACGGCTAGCATCAATACGGTCAATATTGCTTTCATTTAGCCCAGAAGTCACCAACGCTAGTTCACGGCTAGCATCAATATGGTCAACATCGCGTTCATTTAGCCCAGAGATCACCAAGGTTACTTCACGGCTAGCATAAATATGGTCAACATCGTGTTCACTTAGCCCAGGAGTCACCAAAGCTAGTTCACGGCTAGCATCAATACGGTCAACATCGCGTTCATTTAGCCCAGGGATCACCAAGGCTACTTCACGGCTACTATCAATACGGTCAACATCGTGTTCATTTAGCCCAGGAGTCACCAAGGTTACTTCACGGCTACCATCAATACAGTCAACATCGCGTTCATTTAGCCCAGAGATCACCAAGGCTACTTCACGGCTACCATCAATACGGTCAATATCGCGTTCATTTAGCCCAGAGATCCCCAAGGCTACTTCACGGCTACTATCAATACGGTCAATATCGCGTTCATTTAGCCCAGAGATCACCAAGGCTACTTCACGGCTAGCATCAATACGGTCAATATCGCGTTCATTTAGCCCAGAGATCACCAAGGCTACTTCACGGCTAGCATCAATACAGTCAACATCGCGTTCATTTAGCCCAGAGATCACCAAGGTTACTTCACGGCTAGCATCAATACGGTCAACATTGCTTTCATTTAGCCCAGAAGTCACCAACGCTAGTTCACGGCTAGCATCAATACGGTCAATATTGCTTTCATTTAGCCCAGAAGTCACCAACGCTAGTTCACGGCTAGCATCAATATGGTCAATATCGCGTTTATTTAGCCCAGAAGTCACCAACGCTAGTTCACGGCTAGCATCAATATAGTCAATAGCGCGTTTATTTAGCCCAGGGATCACCAAGGTTACTTCACGGCTAGCATAAATATGGTCAACATTGTGTTCACTTAGCCCAGGAGTCACCAAGGCTACTTCACGGCTACCATCAATACGGTCAACATCATGTTAATATAGCCCAGGAGTCACCAAGGCTAGTTCATGGCTAGCATCAATACGGTCAACATCGCGTTCATTTAGCCCAGAGATCACCAAGGTTACTTCACGGCTAACATAAATATGGTCAACATCGTGTTCACTTAGCCCAGGAGTCACCAAAGCTAGTTCACGGCTAGCATCAATACGGTCAACATCGCGTTCATTTAGCCCAGGGATCACCAAGGTTACTTCACGGCTAGCATCAATACGGTCAACATCGTGTTCATTTAGCCCAGGAGTCACCAAGGTTACTTCACGGCTACCATCAATACGGTCAACATCGTGTTCATTTAGCCCAGAGATCACCAAAGCTAGTTCACGGCTAGCATCAATACGGTCAACATCGCGTTCATTTAGCCCAGGGATCACCAAGGTTACTTCACGGCTAGCATCAATACGGTCAACATCGTGTTCATTTAGCCCAGGAGTCACCAAGGTTACTTCACGGCTAGCATCAATACGGTCAACATCGTGTTCATTTAGCCCAGAGATCACCAAGGTTACTTCACGGCTAGCATCAATACGGTCAACATCGTGTTCATTTAGCCCAGGAGTCACCAAAGCTAGTTAACGGCTAGCATCAATACGGTCAACATCGCGTTCATTTAGCCCAGGGATCACCAAGGTTACTTCACGGCTAGCATCAATACGGTCAACATCGTGTTCATTTAGCCCAGGAGTCACCAAGGTTACTTCACGGCTAGCATCAATACGGTCAACATCGTGTTCATTTAGCCCAGAGATCACCAAGGTTACTTCACGGCTAGCATCAATACGGTCAACATCGTGTTCATTTAGCCCAGAGATCACCAAGGTTACTTCACGGCTACCATCAATACGGTCAACATCGTGTTCATTTAGCCCAGGAGTCACCAAGGTTACTTCACGGCTACTATCAATACGGTCAACATCGTGTTCATTTAGCCCAGAGATCACCAAGGTTACTTCACGGCTACCATCAATACGGTCAACATCGTGTTCATTTAGCCCAGGAGTCACCAAGGTTACTTCACGGCTACCATCAATACGGTCAACATCGTGTTCATTTAGCCCAGAGATCACCAAGGTTACTTCACGGCTACCATCAATACGGTCAACATCGTGTTCATTTAGCCCAGGAGTCACCAAGGTTACTTCACGGCTACTATCAATACGGTAAACATCGTGTTCATTTAGTCCAGGAGTCACCAAGGTTACTTCACGGCTAGCATCAATACGGTCAACATCGCGTTCATTTAGCCCAGAGATCACCAAGGTTACTTCACGGCTACCATCAATACGGTCAACATCGTGTTCATTTAGCCCAGGAGTCACCAAGGTTACTTCACGGCTACTATCAATACGGTAAACATCGTGTTCATTTAGCCCAGGAGTCACCAAGGTTACTTCACGGCTAGCATCAATACGGTCAACATCGCGTTCATTTAGCCCAGAGATCACCAAGGTTACTTCACGGCTAGGCTAAAAAATTATGAGGGCAAGGCTTTTAAAGTTTAAATCTTCTGGCAAAGATAAAGTAAAGAAGATCCTGCAATTTATGGAAGTAAAGCAGAATAAAATCCAGCAAGATCAGTAATATATCAATTAATTATCTGCCACATTCCCATGTAAATATCTGTCTTTGGAGGATGTGTTTTTTAGCACCCCTAGTTCTCTCATTTTTATTCCAAATACAATTTATAATTTGAATCACAGGGCTATTTTTATCTCTATGGTTCAGTATTTTCTCAAGTAGCAACTTTAACTGCTATACTTTCCTGTCTTAAAAGGCAGAACTCTTCTAATCTAAAAAAAACCTCATTTGTTGAAATGGGGGGGCCTATTGTTTGAACCCCTTAGGGGCTTTAAAAAACAAAAATGTTTTTTTTTTGCGCTTTATGAAACAAAGTAGCCTATATTTTGTGGATGTACAGCTACATTTCTCATGTAAGTTTGCGTAGTTTTAACAAACATTTATTTTTCATATTGCACCAGGACAGTTAATGAGCAACCTGTACTTGTGTGCTTGTTTGTTCTGTCTAAAATGTTTATTTTGGAATAAAGAGGTTAATATAAAAAATATTTTTTGTCCGATTCATCGATTAATCGAAAAAATAATCGGCCGATTCATCGATTTTTAAAATAATCGTTAGTTGCAGCCCTATATAAATGCAAGTCTAGATATATTGGATTCAATTTTTGCAAAAGAAAATCTAGTAACAGGTATCTTGAGTAAGATTTACTCTAGTATGGCAAGCAGTAAAACATTTTATCAGTTTTATTAGCAATGAAAATACCACCCCAAATATTTATAAACGTAGTTTTAGATATGTGATTCAGTTTTGGCAAAAGAAAATCTAATTCCGACCATCCTGAGTAAGTCTTAAATAAGTATGGCAAGCAGTAAAACATTTTATCAGTTTAACCATGAAAATAACATCCCATATCTAAAAAATGCAGTTCTAGATATATGTGATTTAGTTTTGGCAAAAGAAAATCTACAGGCAGATTTAAACTTTGAATCTACCGTATTTTCACGACTATAAGGCGCACCTAAACGTCTTTTTTTTTCCTCAAAATGTGGGGTGCGCCCTATGGTGCGGTGCGCCCTATCTGCGGACGTTGTTGAGACCACCATGAGTATGTGAGACCGTTAAAGGGGGAAGTGTGGGCGTGGCTTGTGTATAAAAGAACAGGTATGTGCTTTATGCAGAACATTGTTGTCTTAACAACCCTGGAAATGGCAAAGAGACACGCCTATGAAGCCCAGTTTAAACTGAAGGCTATCAGCTACGCAGAGGAACATGGAAATCGAGCAGCTGCGAGAGAACTCAATATAAATGAATCGATGGTTCGCAAGTGGAGGAAGCTGGAAAACGAACTCCGACAGGTGAAGAAGACGCAGCTGAGTTTCCACGGACATAAGGCGAGGTGGCCCGAGTTGGAGGAAAGACTCGAGCGGTGGATCGTGGAGCAAAGAACGAGTGGGGCCAGCGTTTCAACGGTCACTGTTCGACTAAAAGCAGTAAAGCTGGCGGAAGAAATGAAAATTGAAAATTTTCAAGGAGGTCCATCGTGGTGCTTCCGTTTTATGAAACGGTGCAATTTTCCCATCCGGACCAGGACTACAGTTGCTCAGCGACGTCCGGCGGATTATGATGAAAAGCTGGCGAGCTTCCACTCCTTCTGCAGCAAACACATCGCTGACAAAGTCATCCAGCCAAGCCACATCACCAACATGGACGAGGTGCCGCTCACTTTCGACATCCCGGTGAATCACACCGTGGAGAAGAAGGGGACCAGCACTGTAGCGATACACACAACGGGGTATGAAAAGGCGTCGTTTACTGTTGTGCTTGGCTGCCACGCAAATGGACAGAAACTGCCGCCTATGGTGATTTTTAAGAGAAAGACTTTGCCTAAAGAGACTTTTCCAGCTGGAGTCGTTATTAAGGCAAATGAAAAAAGGCTGGATGGATGAGGAGATGATGAAAGCGTGGCTGAGGGAGGTGTATGTAAGGAGACCAGGTGGTTTTTTCCACGCATCACCATCTCTGTTAATTTGTGACTCCATGCGTGCCCATCTGACAGCCGATGTGAAAAACATGGTGAATCAAATGAACGCTGTGCTCGCCGTTATCCCGGGGGGTCTGACAAAGGAACTTCAACCGCTCGACATCGGTGTGAAGCGGCCGTTCAAAGTAAGGCTGCGAGCGGCGTGGGAGCGATGGATGACAGACGGAGACCACAGTTTCAGGATAAGTGGAAGGCAGCGCCGGGCAAGTTACGCCACCGTTAGCGGATGGATTGTAGATGCTTGGACTAATGTGTCTGCTGGCTCTGTTGTTCAAGCTTTCGCAAAAGCCGGCATTATTTCTGAGGAGCCGCGCGGCACGGAAAGTGACTCTGACAGCGAAGAAGGGGAAACTGGCATGTCTGATTTAGCGCAGCTGTTTAATTCAGAAACAGAGGATGATGACTTTGATGGGTTTGATTAAAACTTTGTAATAAATACATGAATAAAGCACAAACATACTAGGGCTGGGCGATAATTTAATAACGATATATATCGATCGATAGACGTGTGGCGCAATAGAAAAAAAGAGAGTCGATAAAAGTTCGATAAAAAGAAACGCAGTTTTCCTTCCTTCTCATTGTAGCCTAGCATGTAGGTTTATGCTAGTCACTGCATCCTCCCAACCAATCACAATCGCGGACCCAGGCACGACGTCACCAAGCGCCGCCCTCTCAAACCACAACACAGAGCACACGAAGATGCAGCAAGGAGAGGCGGAGGAAATTGTTTCAAAGAAGGGTTTTTGTAGTTCGGCAGTCTGGCAGTATTTCGGTCATGGCAAGTCGGACCAAAAACAAACCACAGTCATCTGGAAAATGTGTCGGGAACCAGTGAAAACCAAGTCTGATAACGAAACCAACTTTTTTTTTTTTTTTTTTTTTTTTTTTATCATCTCAGCCGCTCACACCCGCAGGAGTACGAGCTGTGTAGGCCCCGCCGCGGCTCTCCTCCGAGGAATCTTCGGAAAATATATATATATTTTCAGTTCTGGGCAGTTTCCCACGTAGTTCTAACAATTGAGATAAAAATGCTGAGGGGCCTGAAACTTCAAAGTAATAACTCAGGTTAAAGCAGGAAAGGGGGGCGGCGGCGGCGGCGGTGGGGGGGCATTTATTTATTTGTTATATTTATTTTGGTCACTTTAGTTTATTCTTTGTCAGTATTTAATAACATAACTCAGGTCTCTTAAGTTATTTTTCTTTAAAACAATTCTGTTATGGTTAAAAAAGTTGGTTAAATAAAGATTTAATTCGAAGTCTGTGTTTGTGTTCTTTACTAAAATTAAATCATTTAGCAATATTATAAAAAGTCCAGGCAGAGCTGCACATAAAATATGGTTTCAAATCTTTTCAATAATTATCGATATCGATCAATATGCATTTTTTTTTTATCGATAAGCTTTTTTTCTATATCGCCCAGCCCTTAATCATACTCAGTTTTGCTCCCGCTCTATTTTTCTACCTGAAAACTTAATTCAACAGCAGCCTCTGGGCGGGTCTCCTCCTCTTCACCGCGGCGGCTGGCAGGTGTTTTTCATCTAAATAATCTAAATCTTGCAGCTATATTTGCTGTGATCAGTGGGAATAAAGTAGTTTTAATATGTTTTTAAGTGAGAAAGGCCACCTGAAAACTTAATCATTGCAGTCAGTTCATCCAGATTATCATCCTGCCTTCTAATATTATTTCTGTCGGAGCCGCTCAGACCCCCACATACCAGCGGTGCGCCGACAGCAGGAATCCCTTCAACAGCAGCCTCTAGCCGGGTCGCCTCCTCGCGGTTCACCGCGGCAGCTGGTAGGTGTTTTTCATCGAAATAATCTAAACCGCAGGAAGCAGGATAATAAAAGCCAATATATTCTGTCGGCAGGTTTTAAGTTAATTTATGCGTCAATAAACTGTATCAGAGGAGTAATCACAGCGCTGTGTCATCAGCGATGTGTCTCTCACGGCCAGCTCCCAGGTTTGATTAATACTTTGTAATAAATACACCTTGCAGCTTTATTTGCTGTGATCAGTGGGAATAAAGTAGTTTTAATATGTTTTTAAGTGGGAAAATCCACCTGAGAGGACATGTACCTGTATATAAAAAACACGCCCTATAGTCCGGTGCGCCTTATGTGTGTGTTAAATACAGAAATGGCACACATAACTGAGACTGCGCCTTTTAGTCCGGTGCGCCTTATGGTCGTGAAAATACGGTAGGTACTCTGCATAGGTGTTGCAGTGAACGCAAAAACGTCCCCGCCCCCTCTGCTTCACCTCTCCCAAATTGTAGCTGACCGCAGACAGGAGGCCGGCTTGTTTTGTTTTATGAAGGCAATTGCAGAAAACAAGTAGTGAAGTTGGACCAGCTAGAAGAGCGAGGTGCTCGGGAACGCTGGGACCCCTTTTCCACACGGATGCCCGCTCTTTTGGCCCTCATGGCCCTCCGTTTTCAGACATATTTGCCCCAACTTCATCCTCGCCTCGGCCGTATCTACACCCACAGCATATAGCACAGACCACACTAAAAACTGAGCATACTGCTGCAGGACGATAACCAGCCATTAACTCCAGACATCCTGATTAGGGCTGCAACTAACGATTATTTTAAAAATCGATGAATCGGCCGATTATTTTCTCGATTAATCGATGAATCAGACAAAAATATTTTTTATATTAACCTCTTTATTCCAAAATAAACATTTTAGACAGAACAAACAAGCACACAAGTACAGGTTGCTCATTAACTGTCCTGGTGCAATATGAAAAATAAATGTTTGTGATAAAACTACGCAAACTTACATGAGAAATGTAGCTGTACATCCACAAAATATAGGCTACTTTGTTTCATAAAGCGCAAAAAAAAACATTTTTGTTTTTAAAGCCTCTAAGGGGTTCAAACAATAGCCCCCCCCCATTTCAACAAATGAGTTTTTTATAGACTAGAAGAGTTCTGCCTTTTAAGACAGGAAAGTATAGCAGTTAAAGTTGCTACTTGAGAAAATACTGAACCATAGAGATAAAAATAGCCCTGTGATTCAAATTATAAATTGTATTTGGAATAAAAATGAGAGAACTAGGGGTGCTAAAAAACACATCCTCCAAAGACAGATATTTACATGGGAATGTGGCAGATAATTAATTGATATATTACTGATCTTGCTGGATTTTATTCTGCTTTACTTCCATAAATTGCAGGATCTTCTTTTCTTTATCTTTGCCAGAAGATTTAAACTTTAAAAGCCTTGCCCTCATAATTTGCAAGTTAATTTATTTATAAAGAAAATATAAACGCTGCTTAAGCTAATTCAAATGAAATTAAAAGTAAAATAAGTAGCCAACCTTATCACTGTCTGTAACCTACTAACAAGGTAAGGAAAGCATCAGATGAGCTACCTGAGAAACTAACGTTACGTTTCCCCACTTTAAAACCAAACAAACATGGTGGTTCCGCGCCATGTTAATTTGTTTTGACAAAAGTTGCATGTTACGACTTTTTTCACTTTACAAAGCGCAGGCTATTTTAATTATTGTGATCAATTTGCGCCGTCAATCCCGGCGCATGCGCGCTTCATTTGCAGTCTGGACGCTGAGGGTAAACATCCTGAGGCTCTGACTGCAGCGCTGAGAGGGACTCCTGCGGGAGAACGGGGTTGGGATGGGGGAGGCGTTTCAATCAAGTGGCAGTGATGAGGACGGCGGCGGGTGACGCAATAATCGCGCGACACAACTAATCGATGATGAAATTCGTTGCCAATTCTTGTAAAAGTCGATTTTTATCGCTTTTATCGATTCATTGTTGCAGCCCTAATCCTGAGTAAGACTAAACACTGTATAGTAAGCAGTAAAACATTTACTCAGTTTAACCATGAAAACACCATCCCATATATCTATAAATGCAGTTCTAGATATATGTGATTTAGTTTTGGCAAAATAAAATCTAACTTAACACATCCTGAGTAAGGCTTAACTCCGTATGGCAAGCAATAAAACATTTAATCATTTAGTTTAGTTGACACTTGAACCTTTTTGGTAAAATCATATATTTAAGCTTGCCATACTGTGGATGTGTTGATGGTTAACTGATTGGTTAAAGCAGTGAGAATCAATGAAGAAGTTCCGATTTTTTATTTTCCATTCAATTTAGCTTCCCTTTCCCCCTGTGCTTCGCTAAAACTCGCTGTTAGCACCGCTGTCTGTTTGGTTGCTGCTGAACAGTCCTCTATGCAGAAAACCAACGTTCCCTCTGAACGCACCTCATCGCTGAAGGACCAGGAACGCGTTGCCTACGGCAACCAGTAGCCTTGACCTCCATTAATGCTAAAGCCTCCTTTCCGGCGTGAAACCGGTTCCACCCTGATGAAAACAACCCGTCTTTAATCCAAACCAACAGAGAAGCACGGTGGAGGCAGGTTCATGCTGCGGTACTTCCTCCACACCTGATCAGATCCACTGTGAGAACAGAACCAGAATCCGGACCGGCACCATTCAAACATGGACCCGGTTCCGATGGGTTCTAGGTGGTTCTACTCACATCCGGCTTGCTTCTGGGTTCTCTGCGTCAGGCTCCTCTTGTTCTCTAAAAAGAAAAAGGGGAGAAAATGGGTCAGAACTGCGCAGAGCGCTATGTTGACCCGCTAGCGGATCGGTTCGGTGGTACCGGTCCGCCCCGCTCGTCCCTCCACAGAGCTGGCCGGGTTAGCTGCCTGCTCCTCTGCTGCCATTGTCAGAGCGGTTAGCCCTCCCACCGCTGACCCAGACAGCTGAGACATTTGGACCGAGCCGGTTCGGTTCGGTCCGGTCCAGCTGCCCCGCATTCAGACCTGATCTGGTCAGAAACTGTGGTGTTTAAAGCTGAGCAGCTAAAAGGAGCGCAGCGGCTAGCCGCGGCTAATGCTAAGCGGCTAGCCGCCGCGCTCCGGCCGGCCGGCCCGCTCCGGGCTCTCCGCTCTCGGCTTCCTCACCTCGCAGCTCCTCTGGCGGCGCTCGTCTCGGCCTGTGGTGTCGCACACTCACAGTCCTCCTTCTCGTCGGAACTCATACGAGACTTTCTCCTCCGTGGTTTGAGATCTGCTTTGCTGCCCGCGAGCGTGTCGAGCCTCTTCCGGGGGAACGCGGTGGGTTTAAGGCCACTCTACGGCGCTGCGTGGGTCCCGGGCTTCATTCACGGCCTTCTTCTTGCTGCCTCAGAGACGCCGCCATGTTGGGTTCGCCGTTAGCCAGCATCCCACAATGCACTGCGCTCCAGCGGCGGGACATGCTGGCCTGGATCAGGACTCCAGGAACCGGACTGATCTGGTCCTGATCCGACAAACCTCCGCGGATCTTCACAAGCAGAATAGAACACATTCATTTTAACATTAAACTCATTCAAATCTATTTTAAATAAATTAGCAAACCTCAGTTAGTCATTCCTAACAGCAGCTGGTGTTTAGCTGCTGCTCTTTACTGCTTTAAATCAGCATCATTACAGAGCTGCCAACTATTCACCAAAGCTTGGGCTGAGATTTAGACAGCAGCAGCTGTTAACTCAACAAAATGATTAATTTTAATAACACAGTAAATGTTAATGAATAACAATCAGTGATCTGTAGTTATATGGAACATTTTCCACACAATATACTTTATTTTCTATATTCTGGTGATTTTTAGAGAATTAAAGTAAAGCAGAATGGACCAGACTAAAATACTAGCATCTTAAATATACTTTAAACTAAGAATTTACAAAACTGTGTTTATTAATTATTCTCTGCAGTCCTAGTAAATTAAACAACTAGCTACTAATGAGCTATTACTGGATTACTGGCACTGATACAGGAACCAGAGCAAACTAGAGTATGAATATATGGCAATAGGCTAAGGATTAAACATCTTAACTCATTATCTATTTAGGTTTTTTTTTACAGCTGAGAAAACAGCTAAAGTAGTCAGACCTCCTTAGAGCCAAAGGTTCCTTAAAGAAGATGTTTTTACCAGATTAAACCAGGTGAAGCTGAAACTTTTCCACCTCAGGAGTTCTGAGCAGATTAACAGATGGAAAATGGTTTTTATTTCAAATGCTAAATGTTTTCATATTTGTTTTGCAGTCTTGGTCTAATTCCTGCTCTAAGTGGGTCGCTCTGTCAGCTAAAGGCATGATTTAGAGTCTATATACTCCAGTTAATGATTAATCCATGACTAAATTAGTTGACTATTATTTCAATAATCGATTAATCGGATTAATTGTTTCAGTCCTGGTAGACTCTATAAAAACTCTCCATGACAGGAGGCAGCACTTCATTATAGAAACTCTGATGGACAATTTTAAACATATTTAATGGACCAAAATAAGTTTAAATCAATTAGATAAGTAATAATAAAATGAGATCATCACAGTGGTTCCTCCTCTATCAATCCTGGATAACTGAGTTATTCTGCACATCCTCTCTGTGTCTGATGCTGTTGGTCTTTTCTTAGGTGGCTGATCTTTTGAAAAATAAAATACAATAATTATTTTTCATATAAGTCAGTTATCTTAGTCCAGATAAGAAAAGGATAAGATAAAAAATCCAACGTCATACCTCATAATGACTGCTCAGAAATCTGTATACAGTATCAGGTCCTTCAGGTTCAGCACAGTGAACAGGTGGGCTGGTGCAAAAATATGGACTGGATCTGAACCTGGCATGTCCCTAGCACTAAGGCTGTGTTAAAACAAGGACTGGATTTTAATCAGCATGGTATTTTTTACATATAAATAAGTGGAATGGAGTTGAGGTTTAATGTCTGTCTTATTTATAGAGCAGGGGCGTTGCCAGAATATTTATATGCGGGTGGCCAGGCACCAGCCCCTCCTGGTCAATCTTTACCGTTCCCAGGGGGGGGGGGGGGGTTACCATTATTGCCTAGAGCCTACCATAAATGGTTGGTTAAAACAACTATTCCTTATTTGTGCACTTTAATTATGTTTTTGATAAAAATGCCATCAGAATAATATTAAGTGTGTCTCAGCCCCCCCCTTCAGTGTCCACCATATTGGATCAGTCCATTTGCTGCACATGTTCAGAAAGGTCCAAACAGACAGCAGCAAACCATTTGAAAACAAACCATGCAAAGAGCAGTGTTGCCAACTTAGCGCTTTAGTCGCTATATTTAGCCACTTTTCAGACCCCTCTAGCACTTTGATTTCTAAAAAGCTCCTAGCGCCAAATCTAGAGACTTTTTTCTGCTACTGGAGACTTTGGAGACAACATCTAAAAGCAGCGAACTCTGCTCTCCAGAGCGAGTAGATTGGTAACCCCGCCTCCTGCTCTCCTCTATCTTGTCTGCTGTCATGATTCATGCAGCTATTATTTCATCCAAATGAAAAATGGAGAACAGATAAGCAGATCATGGCTTGTCTACAGTGAAAAGAAGGACTGGGTTATTTACTTTGGCCTTTTTGGAAACACAGGAAGGAGCAATCAGCTAAGTGAGCTTAGTGCTTGGAAAAAAATCTTTCATTCCTTTAGAGACAGCATGAAAAGTCAGCTGAGTATAAAACATAGAGAGGAAAACAAGAAGAAAAGGGACAAGAAGAGAGGGACACAACCTAGAACAGATAATGGATGTCTATTCTATTAACATTTCTACATCTGGAGAATGGGGCTGTTCTATGTCTTCTCCATTCAGAGGGCCCCCTGCCTGTCTTTGCCTAGGGCCCCACATTTCCTAAATCCGCCCCTGCTGGTCAGTCACACCCTGGGGTGAACATTCATCTATTGTTATTTCTTTGCTGCATTTCTGGAAAAGAAAATGTCCATGATCATTTTATCAATAATTATTCATTATTATTGTGTTATTTTTACATGTACTAATGAAATTAATTTAGTTCTTATTTGATGAAGACTCTTAAACGCCCTCGGGACTCTGGCTGGTGCTTCATTTCCTGGTCATCACGCTGCCGTGCGTTATGCAGATGTTAGGCTGTCGTTGGACAGAAGTTCTGCAATCCACTCTGTATTCGCCCAGAATGGAGGAAATCCAGAGAGAGTTGAGCGTATTCCAGCGTTTAGAAGATTCTGGAATGTCAGGCAGACGCTGGAGGGACAGGGACCTAAAATAGTAGAAGCTAACAGATCCACGAACCAAAAGAAGCTAATTATTTATTATTTTAAATGTTCTTTTTCATTTGGCATTTAATTAAATATTTTAACATTTAATTAATCAAACGACACTGTAAAAAAATGTCCGTAGATTCAAAGTATAAAGTAATGAATTTATTTGAAGAGATCAGTTTTTATGGATATTTTTTTAGAGCTATTTAGGAGAGAGTTCTGACAACTGCACTGATAGCAATAGGCAACATTTTAGAGTAAAATACACCAGGAAAAACTTCAGCAAAGAAAAGAAAACAATAACAACTGTTTCTAACCAAATAAAATTTGTAAAAAAAAAATAAAAAACACTATAAAATAATTTTTTAACAGATTTTTTATCAGTAAAAAAAAAAAGAAAAAAAAAAACAATAACTGTTTTTAAACCAAAAAAATCTGTTAAGAAAAACAATAAAAAGTTTCTTTTAACCAAAAAAAAAAAAAAAAAAATTTGATTAAAAGAAACTTTTTCTTCTCTTTTTACAGATTTCTTTTCATACTCAGAATTTAAACTTCTAAAAATACTTTAATCCTGTTCAATAAATGATTTTAATTCAGAGTCATTTTCATGTGAATGTGCTTTACTGGAGGCATCCATGTTTGTCAAAGAACACTACTGCCCGACGCTCTGATGCGATCTACCTGCTCACACTCTACGTCTAAAAACCAGGTGGGACTCAGCTCCGCAGTGAGATGGCGCTACTCGGACTCGTCTATCCGGAAGCCAAACCAGTAGCAGAGGAACATGAAGCTCACTAGAGTGAAACGCGCTGCCTTGGATATTTGGACAATTTGGTGCTGAAAGCCCTAAAAAGAAAAGCAGACGACGTATTTGGACAAAGACATGGCTGAGCTAACGTGGCTACTACGGTCTGACAGTTTGACAGAAAGAAATTCATGTCACTCATTGCCCCCCCGCCATGATGCTGGGTTTTCCTCAGAGAAGAAGAAGAAGATTAAGTATTTATTATGTTGGGTTAAGTAAAAAAGTATTTATAAATAAATACCTAAAAGTTTTTAGGTATTTATTTATTTATTTGGTTTCTGGGGTGAGTCGTTTCCTGTTTCCTTGCTTTACTCCATATCAGTTGGTCGGGGTGATGCACATCTCACTAGTTTGCCAACCACCATAAAACCTCACAAGAAGAAGAAGAAGAAGAATCCTTGTTTGCAGACTGAGAGATTTGACCCCGACGGTCGGGAGAAAATCAATCATGTTTGATTTTCTCCCGACCTCAGGATTCCTGATGTGGGGTGGTCATTAGAGGCTGATCGCCGCTCGTAACCCCCTGCACGCTACACGACTCACAACGCACGATCAGGCTGAAAGTCGGCCCGATTGAAAGATTACATGACTAGAATATCGCCCCTAATATCGCACAGTGTTCGCCCGGCTTTAGTGCGTTAATAAAAACTGACCCAACAGTATTTCAATGACAGCCTCAAACAAAAGCTTCTGCTTTCCAAATACTGTTGGGGAGATTTTTATGGATTCTTTAAAAAAAAAGTTAAAGAAATCTTTATTTTAGCCATGATGAAAACGACATGAATGAGGAAAATGCCCAGAAGATGTCAGGAGGGAGGTGTTACCATATTTGGGTGAAAATGGCCGCTCCCAGACTGATCGCGATGAAAATGATTGTTTTTATTCTTTAACTGATTAACGCTAAATTTATTGAATCAGTGAATGTATTAGTTTTAGGTCTAAATAATGATCCTTTAACAGACGCTTCTGTCGGGAGGTTGAACCTTTGGCTCCTGATGCACATTATAAATTTAACAGGCAGTCAGCGAGATAAAAAAAAAGCATTTTTAATAATCACAGGTGGTAAAAGCGTCAGGATCAGCAGTGGGAGACATTACAGGCACAGTTCTATGTTACCTGGATCAGTGCTGAGCTTAGAAATCTGAGTCCAACAGCCACACATATTAGGTCCTTCTTTAGCTGAAACAGAAGCCACAGTTTGGAGTAAACATGATGTGATGTAGAGTCTCTGATGATGACGGAGCGGCGGACGAGGAAGAGCACGCCTGCCCTGACCCGGCGCCGTTCTGTCCCAGTGTCCCTACGCCTCAGAGACGACAACGACCTGGACTACAGAGAGGAGGTGGAGCAGCTGGTGGAGCAGAGATAACAGCCTGATCCTGAAGGTGGAGAAGACCAAGGAGATCATGGTGGACTTCAGGAAGAAGCGGCCTAACCACGCTCCACTGCTCATCAACAGCTCAGCTGTAGAGGTGGTCAGCATCACAGACACCCTCACCTGGACTGGAAACACCACCTCACTGGTCCAAAGGGCCCAGAAGCGCTTGGACTTCCTGCGGAGGATGAGGGGGGTCCACCTGCAAGCATTATCACCCCCCCACCATGGACTGTTCTCCCTGCTGCCCTCTGGGAAGGGGCTTCACAGCATTCAATGCAGGACCAGCAGGTTCTGCAGCAGCTTCTTCCCCGCTGCCATAGGCGGATCTACAGGGGTGGCATAGGGGGGCAAATGCCACCCTAAATGACAGCCTTGCCACCCCTGCTGCCACCCCAGTTGGCGGTAGGGGTGGCGAGGCTTATAAATTATGGATCATTTGAGAATTACAGCCGCTAATTTCCAATGTCGGACTGCAGTGAATGCAGCACGAGATGACGCAAGAGCGACTGAGACTGATTAGTTTTAAAAACTGAATGGGGCAAAGCGAGGGAGCCAGGGGTGATGGGGAGAGGAGACACGGGATGAAACAGGTAAAAACTGATTAACTATCTATCGAGGAATGAAATCATAATGAAAGCACAATGTTGCTAGCATAGCTGCAATGCTGATTTACAGATGATAAAAATCAGGTTGCAGAACGTTATTTCTCTATCTATGATGTTAGTTAGGCCTGACGTCTCAGGCTCAGAAAGACATATTTGCGGTCAACTATGACAGAAAAGAGACGATCAAGTTTGGTTGAACTCAAATCAAAACGCACAAAGGCATTGGATCTAAATAAAGTTGTGAAGCGTTTTGCTGAGCAACATGGAAATCATTCAGCTGTTGTAGTCATGGTAACTTTATGTTTGCTCTCTGGTGAACCTTTACAGAGCTGTTACATTTTGTTTTGGCACCTGAGAAAATCTGATATTTCCTTTAATAAAACCAAAAGTGTTAAAAGTTAAAAATGTGATGCTGGTGTAAATCCTGCTTAATATGAAGCAGTGTTGTTTCTTTTTTTGTATACATAGTATGAAACTATCCAGAAATGACCTGTATGAACCTAATCACAAAAGGTTTGTACTTTTTCAGACTGGAAGCAAAATGTATTTTTTTGTTGCTTCTTTTCAGATTTGTGGAGATTTTGATGTAACATCCAGTACCTGCCTTTTGGTTGATTTGTTGATACAGCAGCTCTATCTACATGCATGAAATGTCCCTTTCATGTTGCCTTAACTGCTGTATGTCACGTTACTGAGTGAAAAATGGGGTAAATGTGTGTTCAGAGTAAACATTACATAGATGTCCAGTACCTTGTTCGGGTGCCTTGACCCATTTATTTCTACTGTGTAGTTCTGCTCACTTTATTCCAGCTCAGTCCATAGATCTCTGATGGGAAACTTTTTCTTTCTATAGTTTCTTCTTGTGCAAATGCTACAAAGCTGCCTCTCTGACAGTCAATCTCACACATCTGAGACTCAGCACCTGTGTCTTACCTTAATACCTGTGATAATGCCCCTCTAGAAGTAGTGTTATCATTCTTCTATCTCCTATTAAGTGAGATCATATTGTACAATGTATTTCTAATATGAACTCTTTCATATAAAACACTAGTACTGTACATACTATTCTCACCAAACTGTAATAACTGTGATTAAATTCAGTGTTAACAAATGCCATATGTTGCCACCCCTCAAAAATTCCTGCCCCCCTCTCACCACCCCATAAATATTTTTCTAGATCCGCCCCTGCCCACCGCCATCAGACTGATGAACTGTTGTGTAAAATGGGTTATTAAATTTATGAAAAAAAAGTTAGAACTGTAAATATACAGTCATATTTTTATATTACTTTTTTTAATGTATTTATTACAGCTTTCAAGGCTGCACTTTAAAATATGAAATGGTTTTAAACAAAATGACTAAATAAATCTGTCTGTCTGTGGTCTGCTGATTCTGAAGGCCCTGGGCAGATTAGATCTGCATAGCAACACACTGAGGCTGAAATCTGATTGGACGAAAAATATAACAACCAGATAAATGTAATGGAGGCGGCGCAGCCAAGAGAAATGCTATGAAATAAAGATTGTTTGGAATAAATTAATACATTTGGGAAGAAGAAAGTGAAAGTTTAGGTAATGAATGTAGGTTAGTGTTTCTGAGTGATTTGACCCTACACTGCCCCCCACTGCCATAAACATAGAACTGCAGCAGCTTTGCTTATATTTTATAGTTTTAAATCCTTACATTATTTACAGCATAATATCATTTCTATTGCCTGATATTCATTGTTTTTGCTCAGAAGTAGTAAGAGTTTGTTTTCTTTTTTTAAAAATAGGGAAATGTAATAAAAAAAGGATATAATTGTAGAGGAAAAACACGGATTCTGGATCAGGGAAACCAGAATTAGAACAGCTGGTGAATATTTCACCCATTTTAAAAGCCAGTCTTTGTTCCATCTTACCGTTAATTAAGTACAGTAAAGATTTTAGATGTTGAAACAAATCTGACTAACATCTAAAATTCACCAAGAAAAATTCGACTCATTTAAAAGAGAAAACAAAATGGAATCACTTTGGTTGATGAACGTGAGGCTAGTAGATAAAACAAACATTATGAAAACAATTTGCGCTTTATTCTAATGTCATTAATCAGCTTTTAAAGGCAGTTAGGAGAAAGAAAAAAGAACACTTTAGATGAGAGCAGATTTCAGATTTTTAAAAGCTGTAGATTGGAGGTTTCTTCCTGTTCAAAGGGAGTTTTTCCTCTCCACTGTCGCTACAAGCATGCTTAGTGTGAGGGATTGCTGAAGAGTCAATGAGTCGATGCAATCAGCTGGTTTTCCTTAGATAGAAAACTTTGAATCAATCTGACTGGATGATCTGGTGAACTGGAAAGTGACCTGAGATGACATGATGGGAATTGGAGCTATAGAAATAAACTGAATAGAATAGAATCTAGATGAGAGGCGTCAATCTGGTAATTTTGAAATTGTAAATGTTTATTTAAGCTAACTGTTGTGCAACGATGCACAACGATTAGGTCCAAAAACTAGAAAAACTGGCCTAGAACTGGCCTGCCTACTCTATATCTATAGCTCTACCAGGATGTATACCGGCTCCCACTGAATCTGGGTGGGTCAGGTGAGCCGAGTGCTTCCCAGTTCAGGGAAGGACTTGCTGCTAAGGGGTCATTCTATAACCATGTTGTTATAGAAATGGGCCTGGATGACATAGATCATCACTTTCTGAAGATGCGTCAGAATTTCTTTTCACTTTCCTTGAGTTTGCCATGCCTCCATCTTTAAAAATACTTCTATTAACCTAAATACTTAGACTGTGTTTAGGAGATAAAATATGGAAAACAGTCGTGGCCTACAGAGGACTGAGTCTAGGGTGGCTGGAAGCAGCAGGGGTGCTTTGAACATTTTTATTGGTTTTTTGGACAAAAGACCTATGAGCCTATAGGCCTATTTAAAATAAAAACAAATAGATAGATAGATTGACTACTGTATTGCCATATGTGCTTCAGTGCTGGCAGCAGCCAGGGTCTGTAACATCATCAGCTCTCAGGTGAATATCTGAGCTATTAGCTAAACTTTAAGATTAGTTCGGCTGGCAGGAACCTGAGTCCCTGTGTTTATGTCACATGTGACTCTATTAGCTCAGAAATCACAAACCACAAGGAAATAATTATTATACTATTTAAATGTTATTGAACAGCTCTCCGTTAGACAAAGAACACAAGATCAAGATAACTCTGTAATGCTATGGTTACGTTAAACTGCCCCAATAGATGTGAAAGTGTGCAGCGGCACCATCACTCTGAGCTACAGGCCGGTTGCCATGGTTACAGGTGTCCAGATGTTCAGGTGCGCTCTGAGGTCACACAGATAGTGTCTCTCTGGAGCGGACCAATCAGAAACGCCTTTCTGTGCCATAATTCCTCCTGGTTTCTGTCTTTAGACTATTATTTACTAGTCTGCTGCCCTGAGCGGGATACCAAACTCTAGCTTACTGCACGTTGCCATGACAACGTAACTTCCATGAATGGGTCTCAAAATAATTACATTAAAATCCAAATAAACGGAAAAGTAAAATTAAAAAGTCAAAATCATATCCCAAAATATTCATTAGAAATGTAAAAATTGTGTGAATTATTTTTCATTCACTTCTTTTTTGAGCTCCCTCTCACCACTAGGGGGTGCTGCAGCAACCCCAGCTCCCCAGCTCCCCCTGGACTGGATCCTTCCAAGTCCTGGAAAATAAGGAGACCGGAAGAGTTTTGGCATGATGTAGATGTTAGATGTTAACATATAACATCTACCAGGTTAATGTCTACCAGGTTAACATTTAACATCTACCAGGGTAACGTCTACCAGGGTAACATCTACCAGGTTAACATTTAACATCTACCAGGGTAACGTCTACCAGGGTAACGTCTACCAGGGTAACATCTACCAGGTTAAAATCTAACATCTACCACGTAAAAATCTACCCAGGTAACATATACCAGGTTAAAATCTAACATCTACCACGTAAAAATCTACCCGGGTAACATCTACCAGGTTAAAATCTAACATCTACCACGTAAAAATCTACCCGGGTAACATCTACCAGGTTAAAATCTAACATCTACCACGTAAAAATCTACCCGGGTAACATATACCAGGTTAAAATCTAACATCTACCACGTAAAAATCTACCCGGGTAACATCTACCAGGTTAAAATCTAACATCTACCACGTAAAAATCTACCCAGGTAACATCTACCAGGTTAAAATCTACCAAGGTAACATATACCAGGTTAAAATCTAACATCTACCACGTAAAAATCTACCCGGGTAACATCTACCAGGTTAACGTCTACCAGGTTAACGTCTACCAGGTTAACATTTAACATCTACCAGGATAACATCTACCAGGGTAACGTCTACCAGGTTAACATCTACCAGGTTAAAATCTAACATCTACCACGTAAAAATCTACCCAGGTAACATATACCAGGTTAAAATCTAACATCTACCACGTAAAAATCTACCCGGGTAACATATACCAGGTTAAAATCTAACATCTACCACGTAAAAATCTACCCGGGTAACATCTACCAGGTTAAAATTTAACATCTACCAGGATAACATCTACCAGGGTAACGTCTACCAGGTTAACATCTACCAGGTTAAAATCTAACATCTACCACGTAAAAATCTACCCGGGTAACATATACCAGGTTAAAATCTAACATCTACCACGTAAAAATCTACCCGGGTAACATCTACCAGGTTAAAATCTAACATCTACCACGTAAAAATCTACCCGGGTAACATATACCAGGTTAAAATCTAACATCTACCACGTAAAAATCTACCCGGGTAACATCTACCAGGTTAAAATCTAACATCTACCACGTAAAAATCTACCCGGGTAACATCTACCAGGTTAAAATCTAACATCTACCACGTAAAAATCTACCCGGGTAACATATACCAGGTTAAAATCTAACATCTACCACGTAAAAATCTACCCAGGTAACATATATACCAGGTTAAAATCTAACATCTACCACGTAAAAATCTACCCGGGTAACATATACCAGGTTAAAATCTAACATCTACCACGTAAAAATCTACCCGGGTAACATATACCAGGTTAAAATCTAACATCTACCAAGTAAAAATCTACCCGGGTAACATCTACCAGGTTAAAATCTAACATCTACCACGTAAAAATCTACCCGGGTAACATATACCAGGTTAAAATCTAACATCTACCACGTAAAAATCTACCCGGGTAACATATACCAGGTTAAAATCTAACATCTACCACGTAAAAATCTACCCGGGTAACATATACCAGGTTAAAATCTAACATCTACCACGTAAAAATCTACCCGGGTAACATCTACCAGGTTAAAATCTAACATCTACCACGTAAAAATCTACCCGGGTAACATATACCAGGTTAAAATCTAACATCTACCACGTAAAAATCTACCGGGGTAACATTTACCAGGTTAAAATCTAACATCTACCACGTAAAAATCTACCCAGGTAACATATATACCAGGTTAAAATCTAACATCTACCACGTAAAAATCTACCCGGGTAACATCTACCAGGTTAAAATCTAACATCTACCACGTAAAAATCTACCCGGGTAACATATACCAGTTTTTTCTAGAGTTAACATCTACGATATGGTGAACTGGAAAGTGACTGAGATGACTGATGGAATGGTATAGAAATAAACTGAATAGATAGAATCTAGATGAGGCGTCAATCGTAATTGAAATTGTAATATAAGTAATATCACAACATAGTAAAAAAGAAAATCTAGAACTCTGCACTCTATATCTATAGCTCTACCAGGATGTAACGGCTCACTGAATCTGGTGTCAGGTGAGCCAGTGCTTCCAGTTCAGGAAGACTTGCTGCTAAGGTCATCTAAACCATGTGTTATAGAATGGGCCGGATGACATAGTCTCACTTTCTGAGATGCTCAAATTTCTTTTCACTTTCCTTGAGTTGCCATGCTCCATCTTAAAAATACTTCTATTAACCTAAATACTTAGACTGTTAGGAGATAATATGGAAAACAGCGTGCCTACAGAGATGATCAGTGCTGAGCAGCAGGGTGCTTTGACATTTTATTGGTTTTTGGACAAAAGCCTAGACTATAGCTATTTAAATAAAAAAAATAGATAAAATTGACTACTGTATTGCATAGTGCTTCATGCTCAGCAGCAGGTCTGTAACATCATCAGCTCAGGTGAATATTGACTATAGCTAACTTAAGATTAGTTCGGTGGCAGGAACCTGAGTCCTGTGTTATTCAATTGACTCTATAGCTCAGAAATCACAAACCAGAAATATATATACATTTAAATGTTATAACAGCTCTCCGTTAGACAAACCAAG
The DNA here is from genome assembly GCF_016077235.1 of Cyprinodon tularosa. Lineage (NCBI taxonomy): Eukaryota > Metazoa > Chordata > Actinopteri > Cyprinodontiformes > Cyprinodontidae > Cyprinodon > Cyprinodon tularosa. The sequence goes on along the minus strand of NW_024037994.1, from coordinate 64,019 downwards.
ATCTAACTGTACTTTTACTTAACCATAGATGTAATTAGCGCACATCACCATACAGGTGCATGGTACATGTCAGTGTTCAGTGCGCTGTCACAAAGGTTCTAACATAGAAACCTTTCTGTGCAAATCTCGGTTGTTTGACATTTACAGGTGTGATCAACTCAGCTTACTCACGTATACAAGTACTCAGAGTTAAATAATTACATAAATCAAAAACGAATAAATTAAAGTAATCTACCAAAAATCAAAAGTAAATTGGTGAAATTTTATTCACTTTTGACCTCTACCTAGGGTTAAACCCCACTCCAGCTCCCTGCTGGATCTTCAATCCTAAATAAACGAAATTTGCATGTAAGATGTAACATATAACATTACAGTTAATGTTACCATAACATTTACACTACCGGGTAACTACAGTAACATACCAGTTAACATTTAACATTACCAGGTAATCTACAGGGTAAGTCTACCAGGGTAACATCTACCAGTTAAGTAATCTACCAGTAAATTACAGGTAATACAGGTTAAAATCTAACATTACCAATAAATCTACCCGGGTAACACATACCAGTTAAATCTAACATTACAGTAAAATCACCGGTAATATACGTTTAATCTACATCTACCAATAAATCTACCGGTACTATACCAGTTAAAATCTACATCTCCAGTAAAACTACCGGGTACATCTACAGTTAAATCTAACATTTCTAGTAAAATCTCCAGTAACATCTACCAGTTAAAATCTACAGGTAACATATCAGTTAAAATCTAACTCTACACGTAAATCTAGGGTAACATTACAGTTAACGTCTACCAGGTTAACGTCTACCAGGTTAACATTTAACATCTACCAGGATAACATCTACCAGGGTAACGTCTACCAGGTTAACATCTACCAGGTTAAAATCTAACATCTACCACGTAAAAATCTACCCAGGTAACATATACCAGGTTAAAATCTAACATCTACCACGTAAAAATCTACCCGGGTAACATATACCAGGTTAAAATCTAACATCTACCACGTAAAAATCTACCCGGGTAACATCTACCAGGTTAAAATCTAACATCTACCACGTAAAAATCTACCCGGGTAACATATACCAGGTTAAAATCTAACATCTACCACGTAAAAATCTACCCAGGTAACATATACCAGGTTAAAATCTAACATCTACCACGTAAAAATCTACCCGGGTAACATATACCAGGTTAAAATCTAACATCTACCACGTAAAAATCTACCCGGGTAACATCTACCAGGTTAAAATCTAACATCTACCACGTAAAAATCTACCCGGGTAACATCTACCAGGTTAAAATCTAACATCTACCACGTAAAAATCTACCCGGGTAACATATACCAGGTTAAAATCTAACATCTACCACGTAAAAATCTACCCGGGTAACATATACCAGGTTAAAATCTAACATCTACCACGTAAAAATCTACCCGGGTAACATATACCAGGTTAAAATCTAACATCTACCACGTAAAAATCTACCCGGGTAACATCTACCAGGTTAAAATCTAACATCTACCACGTAAAAATCTACCCGGGTAACATATACCAGGTTAAAATCTAACATCTACCACGTAAAAATCTACCCGGGTAACATATACCAGGTTAAAATCTAACATCTACCACGTAAAAATCTACCCGGGTAACATATATACCAGGTTAAAATCTAACATCTACCACGTAAAAATCTACCCGGGTAACATCTACCAGGTTAAAATCTAACATCTACCACGTAAAAATCTACCCGGGTAACATATACCAGGTTAAAATCTAACATCTACCACGTAAAAATCTACCCGGGTAACATATATACCAGGTTAAAATCTAACATCTACCACGTAAAAATCTACCCAGGTAACATATATACCAGGTTAAAATCTAACATCTACCACGTAAAAATCTACCCGGGTAACATCTACCAGGTTAAAATCTAACATCTACCACGTAAAAATCTACCCGGGTAACATATACCAGGTTAAAATCTAACATCTACCACGTAAAAATCTACCCGGGTAACATTTACCAGGTTAAAATCTAACATCTACCACGTAAAAATCTACCCAGGTAACATATATACCAGGTTAAAATCTAACATCTACCACGTAAAAATCTACCCGGGTAACATCTACCAGGTTAAAATCTAACATCTACCACGTAAAAATCTACCCGGGTAACATATACCAGGTTAAAATCTAACATCTACCACGTAAAAATCTACCCGGGTAACATATATACCAGGTTAAAATCTAACATCTACCACGTAAAAATCTACCCAGGTAACATATATACCAGGTTAAAATCTAACATCTACCACGTAAAAATCTACCCAGGTAACATCTACCAGGTTAAAATCTAACATCTACCACGTAAAAATCTACCCGGGTAACATATACCAGGTTAAAATCTAACATCTACCACGTAAAAATCTACCCGGGTAACATCTACCAGGTTAACGTCTACCAGGTTAACATTTAACATCTACCAGGATAACATCTACCAGGGTAACGTCTACCAGGTTAACATCTACCAGGTTAAAATCTAACATCTACCACGTAAAAATCTACCCGGGTAACATATACCAGGTTAAAATCTAACATCTACCACGTAAAAATCTACCCGGGTAACATATACCAGGTTAAAATCTAACATCTACCACGTAAAAATCTACCCGGGTAACATCTACCAGGTTAACGTCTACCAGGTTAACATTTAACATCTACCAGGATAACATCTACCAGGGTAACGTCTACCAGGTTAACATCTACCAGGTTAAAATCTAACATCTAACACGTAAAAATCTACCCGGATAACATATACCAGGTTAAAATCTAACATCTACCACGTAAAAATCTACCCGGGTAACATCTACCAGGTTAAAATCTAACATCTACCACGTAAAAATCTACCCGGGTAACATCTAACAGGTTAAAATCTAACATCTACCACGTAAAAATCTACCCAGGTAACATATACCAGGTTAAAATCTAACATCTACCAGGTTAAAATCTAACATCTACCACGTAAAAATCTACCCGGGTAACATCTAACAGGTTAAAATCTAACATCTACCACGTAAAAATCTACCCAGGTAACATCTACCAGATTAAAATCTAACATCTACCAGGTTAAAATCTAACATCTACCACGTAAAAATCTACCCAGGTAACATATACCAGGTTAAAATCTAACATCTACCAGGGTAAAATCTAACATCTACCAGGTAAAAATCTACCCAGGTAACATATACCAGGTTAAAATCTAACATATACCAGGTTAAAATCTAACATCTACCAGGTTAAAATCTACCATCTACCAGGTTAAAATCTAACATCTACCAGGTAAAAATCTACCCAGGTAACATATACCAGGTTAAAATCTAACATCTACCAGGTTAAAATCTAACATCTACCAGGTTAAAATCTAACATCTACCATGTAAAGATCTATCCGGGTAACATATACCAGGTTAAAATCTAACATCTACCAGGTTAAAATCTACCCGGGTAACATATACCAGGTTAAAATCTAACATCTACCACGTAAAAATCTACCCGGGTAACATCTACCAGGTTAAAATCTAACATCTACCAGGTTAAAATCTAACATCTACCAGGTTAAAATCTAACATCTACCAGGTTAAAATCTAACATCTACCAAGTAAAAATCTACCCGGGTAACATCTACCAGGTTAAAATCTAACATCTACCACGTAAAAATCTACCCGGGTAACATATACCAGGTTAAAATCTAACATCTACCACGTAAAAATCTACCCGGGTAACATATACCAGGTTAAAATCTAACATCTACCACGTAAAAATCTACCCGGGTAACATCTACCAGGTTAAAATCTAACATCTACCACGTAAAAATCTACCCGGGTAACATCTACCAGGTTAAAATCTAACATCTACCACGTAAAAATCTACCCGGGTAACATATACCAGGTTAAAATCTAACATCTACCACGTAAAAATCTACCCGGGTAACATATATACCAGGTTAAAATCTAACATCTACCACGTAAAAATCTACCCGGGTAACATATACCAGGTTAAAATCTAACATCTACCACGTAAAAATCTACCCGGGTAACATATACCAGGTTAAAATCTAACATCTACCACGTAAAAATCTACCCGGGTAACATCTACCAGGTTAAAATCTAACATCTACCACGTAAAAATCTACCCAGGTAACATATACCAGGTTAAAATCTAACATCTACCACGTAAAAATCTACCCGGGTAACATATACCAGGTTAAAATCTAACATCTACCACGTAAAAATCTACCCGGGTAACATCTACCAGGTTAACGTCTACCAGGTTAACGTCTACCAGGTTAACATTTAACATCTACCACGTAAAAATCTACCCGGGTAACATCTACCAGGTTAAAATCTAACATCTACCACGTAAAAATCTACCCGGGTAACATATACCAGGTTAAAATCTAACATCTACCACGTAAAAATCTACCCGGGTAACATATACCAGGTTAAAATCTAACATCTACCACGTAAAAATCTACCCGGGTAACATCTACCAGGTTAAAATCTAACATCTACCACGTAAAAATCTACCCGGGTAACATATACCAGGTTAAAATCTAACATCTACCACGTAAAAATCTACCCGGGTAACATCTACCAGGTTAAAATCTAACATCTACCACGTAAAAATCTACCCGGGTAACATCTACCAGGTTAAAATCTAACATCTACCACGTAAAAATCTACCCAGGTAACATATACCAGGTTAAAATCTAACATCTACCACGTAAAAATCTACCCGGGTAACATCTACCAGGTTAAAATCTAACATCTACCACGTAAAAATCTACCCGGGTAACATATACCAGGTTAAAATCTAACATCTACCAGGTTAAAATCTAACATCTACCACGTAAAAATCTACCCAGGTAACATATACCAGGTTAAAATCTAACATCTACCAGGTTAAAATCTAACATCTACCACGTAAAAATCTACCCGGGTAACATATACCAGGTTAAAATCTAACATCTACCACGTAAAAATCTACCCGGGTAACATATACCAGGTTAAAATCTAACATCTACCACGTAAAAATCTACCCGGGTAACATATACCAGGTTAAAATCTAACATCTACCACGTAAAAATCTACCCGGGTAACATATACCAGGTTAAAATCTAACATCTACCACGTAAAAATCTACCCGGGTAACATCTACCAGGTTAAAATCTAACATCTACCACGTAAAAATCTACCCGGGTAACATCTACCAGGTTAAAATCTAACATCTACCACGTAAAAATCTACCCGGGTAACATCTACCAGGTTAAAATCTAACATCTACCACGTAAAAATCTACCCAGGTAACATATACCAGGTTAAAATCTAACATCTACCACGTAAAAATCTACCCGGGTAACATCTACCAGGTTAAAATCTAACATCTACCACGTAAAAATCTACCCGGGTAACATATACCAGGTTAAAATCTAACATCTACCAGGTTAAAATCTAACATCTACCAGGTAAAAATCTAACATCTACCAGGTTAAAATCTAACATCTACCAGGTTAAAATCTAACATCTACCACGTAAAAATCTACCCGGGTAACATATACCAGGTTAAAATCTAACATCTACCAGGGTAAAATCTAACATCTACCAGGTAAAAATCTACCCGGGTAACATATACCAGGTTAAAATCTAACATCTACCACGTAAAAATCTACCCGGGTAACATCTACCAGGTTAAAATCTAACATCTACCACGTAAAAATCTACCCAGGTAACATATACCAGGTTAAAATCTAACATCTACCAGGTTAAAATCTAACATCTACCAGGTAAAAATCTACCCAGGTAACATATACCAGGTTAAAATCTAACATCTACCAGGTTAAAATCTAACATCTACCAGGTTAAAGTCTAACATCTACCAGGTTAAAATCTAACATCTACCACGTAAAAATCTACCAGGGTAACATCTACCAGGTTAAAATCTAACATCTATAGATCCCAGCCATCCCGTTCACCGCACTGGTTCCACTACCGTCAGGAAAGCCATTCAACCATCAGATCCAAAAGAAGCAGACTCAGGAACACTTTCCTCCCAGAGCTGTGAAGGCAACCCGCCCCCAGCAGGCAGACCCAGATAGACCTCCCCTCCGCTCTTTACTTTATTAAAATATTGTTCATAAAGTAAATAACTTCATTTTGTCTTAAGATTTAAAAATCTGTGTTTTTAATTTTTTTTCTGTGTAGTACATGTGCATTTTTAGCCAGTGCCTCAGAAAACTGTCAAAATATTGATATCAAAATAAATAAATAAATGTATTCTATAATCCTTCTCTAAACGCGGTGGAAATAAGCTCAGATGTGACATCAGAGAATTAAAAGCTGCGCTACGGTCATCTGGAGGGTTTTTATCGCTTTGTTTTCAACATGTTTCAGGAAAGAGGGACAGCTTCAAACCTGGCAACCCTGCCGCCCTTTACCGCAGGTGGTGAGCGCGCGCTGCCGCAGAGAGACAGACAGGAGGAGGAGCAGCGACCTGCAGGAGAGGCTCCGAGAAGCGGTAAGAACTTTACCGCTGCTGCGGCACTTTCTCCCAACAAATCTCTACTGAAATATTGTAGTTTAAAATATGTATTTTTTTATCATTGCACTTAATTGAAAGTTTTTTTTTTTTTTTTAAGAGCTGAGTTAAAGTCTTTGAAGTCCACCGCCATCACTTTGGATGGTCTTAAAATAATTTCTCTAGTTTCTTTTGTCTTTGCTAGCTACAAAAATGGCCAGTTTTAATAAAAATTGCATGGAGTAGTTGTTTTTCTAGCTAATGCCTTTATTAGAAGAGAAGTTTAACATTAGTTCCAGGTATTTGAAGTTGAGCTTCGGAGCACGTGCAGCTGCAGCCAATATGGCGCCCGGCTTCCTCCTGAGGGCCGGAGCAACATGGCGGCCCTGGGGCCGTGGCTCTGCTCAAGGCCAAGCTAGCGGACTGCTGCGGGGTTAGGGCGGCTAATTAGGGTGGCTTGGGCGACTAATTAGCGTGGCTCGGGCGGCTAATTAGCGTTGCTCGGGCGGCTAATTAGCGAGGCTAGGGCGGCTAATTAGCGGGAGGTCTGTGGCCTCGTCTGCAAGCCGACATTTTAAGCTCAGCATCACCGGGGCTGTCAGTAGCCGGTCCGGCCTGCGCATGCGCGAACTACTTCTCGGTAGGCAATACTTCGTATTTCTTTTTCTTTCTCGGGCTGATGTTTGCTTTTGAATATTTTAGTATTAAAGAGCCTTTAACCTTACCGTGATTTCTCTGAGAATGTCCGACGATGACGTCACGCAATTCAGCGGAGGGAAGGTAAAACGTATCCGTTTCTTCCAGAAAAGTCTTCAGTGTTTTCTATACCATAGAGTTTAGCATATTTTGATGTTTTAAGTGTATAAATAAGTATTTTCAGTTGCGTTATTTTGAGGTTTTCGGCCACCCTGATCTTATTCTGTTTGCGCATGCGCAGGACGGATCGGGTAGTGACGGGGCTGCTGTTTGATCCGCGGATTGATTTCAGTGATGTTTTAAGGACTCCTTTACGGTTCGGAATATTCTACAACGGGGTTTAATAAGCTCCAGCTGGCAAGGAGGGGCTGCTTAAATTTAAGCCAATGGTGCAATTAACCTTATCAGTTAAGCAAAAAAAGAAAATAAAACATTTAAATACACTAAATAAACTTTTTGTCAAACCAGTTTTCTCTGGGCGGCCATGTTGAGCTGTGACCCTGGACCAGCAAACCTGATTTTAATTTCCTTAATGTTTTTATTAGATTTTTTTAAAGCACCACAGGAAGATCTACAGAGGTGAGTTAATGACCCATTTATGACCCTCCTGTCCAATAGAAAGCAGTCATTCACACAGGCTCCCCTCATCTACAGAGACCCAGCGCCAAACAGGAAGTACATTTCAAAGTAAGAGCTCCTAAACACCATAGTTTGCTGCAGAATTATGGAAAGACTAAAAATAATTGTTTAAATTTGTTGTCTTTAAATGGAGGTTATTAAAAAATTGTTTATTTCTTAAATTATTTATATCCTGTCAGGATTTCTCTCTCCTCAGAAATTCAATGAAAAAGAGGAATTTTAAAGTAAAAATTTTTCCCAAATTTATTTCCTATTTTTCTTGTACCATATTTTATTATAAAGTTGAATTTTCGAATTTCAGTTTTTGAATCCAGAGGAAATTTTATATAAATTAAATTCTTTGAGGAGTTAAATGTTTTAGTTTTATTCTAAACAAGTTTTTTTTTAATTATTATTATTATTTTTTATTTTTTCCAGCTTTCCCATAACATGGACGACTGGGAAGAAGCGGTAAGCCCCCCTTCCTTCTGCTGCCGAGTTCCCGCCCCCGCCATTTCTCACTGGTTCTCCCCTCTCTTCCAGGAAACGACCGTCGGCCTGTCAAGCTCCGCCCCTAGCAACGGTACGGTTTCCTAACATCCAGCTGCTGCTGAGCTAACGCCCCGCTAACCTTTTGAACGGCCCTTAGGTTCGTGGAACGAAGGTTCATTGAACGGCGAACACAGCGACTCCGGAAGAGGTCGTGGCGGGCGAGGAAGAGGCTTCAGGAACTCGTTCAGCTCAGGTGGGCGTTCTCCACTCCTGGTTGGCTGGAGTTGTTCATTCGGCTCGTCGTTGATGTTTTTTTACGGCTTCCTGTCTGAGCAGACGGATCCGGCTGGAGCCGTAAAGCGGACGGCGAGAGGGAAGGCTTCAAAGGAAGAGGCTTCGGCAGGAGCTTCTCCGATAATTCTCCTGGTGAAGACGTTTACTGATCTTTGATTGGTTGGTTTTTAATTGGGCTTTAATTGACGCTGTGTCTGATTGGTCCGCAGGAGACGCTGATGGATCCCAGGAAAACGGTAAGAAGGTTGTTGATCTGCCGCCGTAGCTCAGAAAGTTCTCTCCTCTGATTGGTGCATCTCTCACAGGGTTCAGAGGGCGAGGAAGAGGAGGAAGAGGCGGCTTCAGACAAGGTACCAGAGGCTCCGCAGCTTTGTCATCACATGTGTTGGTTAGGTGATTCATGATTGGACGATGTGTTCAAGATGGCGGCCGAGGGAGAAGAGGAGGAGGACGAGGCGGCTTCGGTGGAGGTAGAGGATGAAGAGCAAGATTATTGATGGTGATGATGAAGGCAGAGCTGATGCGGTGCTTGTCATTGCAGGCTACCGCGTGGAAGATGATGAGGTCATCAGTCGAGGTAAGAATCTGGTTCTGATCCAGAAACGATCGAGGAAGCTTTCCACCTTTTAAAACTCCAAAGTTCTTTTAACTCCTAATTAAGTCAGAAATGGCTTTCCTTACCCAGAACTTTCTCTGTAAGTCCGATTGGCCAATGAAATGTGGCTCAAGTCCAGCTAGGGACCAATAGGAATGCTTCTTTGATGGAGAGGAAAGCCCCGCCCCCTGGAGTGAGGGAGGAGAAAACACCTGGGTTGATATTTTTAATATGTCCCAGCAATAATCGTTTCTGATCCGGTCTGGATCGGAACCGGTGTCTGATCCGGTCTGGGTCGGAACCGGTGTCTGATCCGGTCTGGGTCGGAACCGGTGTCTGATCCGGTCTGGGTCGGAACCGGTGTCTGATCCGGTCTGGGTCGGAACCGGTGTCTGATCCGGTCTGGATCGGAACCGGTGTCTGATCCGGTCTAGATCGGAACCGGTGTCTGATCCGGTCTGGATCGGAACCGGTGTCTGATCCGGTCTGGATCGGAACCGGTGTCTGATCCGGTCTAGATCGGAACCGGTGTATGATCCGGTCTAGATCGGAACCGGTGTCTGATTGGGTTTGGATCGGACCCGGTGTCTGATTGGGTTTGGATCGGACCCGGTGTCTGTTTGGGTTTGGATCGGACCCGGTGTCTGTTTGGGTTTGGATCGGAACCAGTGTCTGGACCAGACCCGATGTCTGATTCGGTCTGGACCGGACCCGGTTTCTGATTCGGTTTGGATCGGAACCAGTGTCTGGACTGGACCCGGTGTCTGATTGGGTTTGGATCGGAACTGGTGTCTGGACCGGACCCGGTTTCTGATTTGGGTTTGGATCGGAACCGGTGTTGGGTTCGGAACTGGTTTCTGATTCGGTCCGGACCAGAACGGTTAGATTCTGACCCGTTCTTTGTGGTTGCAGGAGAAGACAAAGATCCAGAGAAGAAAGAGGACGCTGATGGTGACAGTAGGTGGAACTCCTTACAGCGAACGCCGACCCCTCCACCCAGGACCCCTCCCTAATAACCCCGTTCTGACTTTCAGAACCCAAAGTGACGTACATCCCTCCCTCCCTTCCCGAGGACGAGGAGTCGATCTTCGCCCACTACGAGAGCGGCATCAACTTCAACAAGTACGACGACATCCTGGTGGAAATCAGCGGTAGCGACTCGCCCGCAGCGTTCATGGTAGGAGGTGACCCGGCGGCGACTGCAGAACCGTGAGGCCCGGTCCCCCCCCCCTCTTAAACAGTCTCCTCCCCAGAGCTTCGATGAGGCCAACCTGTGCGAGACCCTCCGGAAGAACATCAGCAAGTCGGGGTACGTGAAGCCGACGCCGGTGCAGAAGCACAGCATCCCCATCATCGCTGCCGGCAGAGACCTGATGGCCTGCGCCCAGACGGGCTCCGGGAAGACGGTGAGCGCCGGGGTGGCTTCCCCCGTGCCATCCTCAGGGCGGCTGCTTAATGTTTGTCCCTTACAGGCCGCCTTCCTGCTGCCCATCCTGCAGCAGCTGATGGCGGACGGCGTGGCGGCCAGCCACTTCAGCGAGACGCAGGAACCAGAGGTCATCATTGTGGCGCCCACCAGAGAGCTCATCAACCAGATCTACCTGGAGGCGCGGAAATTTGCCTATGGGTAGGCGGAGCGTTTGGGAGCAAAAATCTCCACCCAATCCTGGTCTGACTTCTCCGTCTGGTTTCAGGACTTGCGTGCGACCCGTGGTGGTCTACGGCGGCGTCAGCACCGGCTACCAGATCAAGGACATCATCAGGGGCTGTAACGTCCTTTGCGGGACGCCGGGACGCCTGCTGGACATGATCGGGAGAGGAAAGGTAACGCAGGAATGGAACTGCTCCGGTTCCGGTCCAGCCTGTAGCTAACGGTTCTCCTTCCAGGTCGGGCTGACCAAGGTCCGCTACCTGGTTCTGGACGAGGCCGACCGGATGCTGGACATGGGCTTCGAGCCGGAAATGCGTCGCCTGGTGGGCTCGCCTGGGATGCCGGCCAAGGAGCAGAGGCAGACGCTGATGTTCAGCGCCACCTTCCCAGAGGACATCCAGAGGTCTGCGCCGCCATCGTCGCCGTGCCGCCCCACCCGGGTCGCCCCTCACTCACCTTCTGCTCCGTCTGCAGGCTGGCCGCCGACTTCCTGAGGACAGACTACCTCTTCCTGGCCGTGGGGATCGTGGGCGGAGCCTGCAGCGACGTGGAGCAGACGATAATTGAAGTGGACAAGTTCGCCAAGAGGGAGCGGCTGCTGGATCTGCTGCGAACTACCGGTACTGCCCCCTTCCCCACGCCGAATCTTTTCTCCGTCCGCTCCGACTCACTCCTAATATTACCAGTATAAAGTCGTAACATCACGAGTGTGAAAGTCGTAACGTCACGAGTGTGAAAGTCGTAATGTTACGACCTTATTGTGACTATTCACGTAGCGACTTTATTCTCGTAATGTTACGACCTTATTGTGACTATTCTCGTAGCGACCTTATTCTCGTAATGTTACGACCTTATTGTGACTATTCACGTAGCGACCTTATTCTCGTAATGTTACGACCTTATTGTGACTATTCACGTAGCGACCTTATTCTCGTAATGTTACGACCTTATTGTGACTATTCACGTAGCGACCTTATTCTCGTAATGTTACGACCTTATTGTGACTATTCACGTAGCGACCTTATTCTCGTAATGTTACGACCTTATTGTGACTATTCTCGTAGCGACTTTATTCTCGTAATGTTACGACCTTATTGTGACTATTCACGTAGCGACCTTATTCTCGTAATGTTACGACCTTATTGTGACTATTCACGTAGCGACCTTATTCTCGTAATGTTACGACCTTATTGTGACTATTCACGTAGCGACCTTATTCTCGTAATGTTACGACCTTATTGTGACTATTCACGTAGCGACCTTATTCTCGTAATGTTACGACCTTATTGTGACTATTCACGTAGCGACCTTATTCTCGTAATGTTACGACCTTATTGTGACTATTCACGTAGCGACCTTATTCTCGTAATGTTACGACCTTATTGTGACTATTCATGTAGCGACCTTATTCTCGTAATGTTACGACCTTATTGTGACTATTCTCGTAGCGACCTTATTCTCGTAACTTTGCTAATTTGTTCCAGTAATTTCAGGACTTTATTCTTGAAATAGAAACACCTTTTATCCTGGCTCTGATCTTTTATCATTGCTGTGATGTTATTGAAATTGCGACTCAGGAATATTCCATCTCAGAATCATCTTTAGTTTTACGCATTTTCCCAGAGTAATTTTAGGACTGTTCCGAACTGAGAAAGATCGCAGCTCACTGATTCACTGTTACTTGCCTTTCGTTGCTCCGCCCACAGGAACGGAGAGAACCATGGTGTTTGTGGAGACCAAGCGGCAGGCGGATTTCATCGCCACCTTCCTGTGTCAGGAGAAGGTTCCCACCACCAGCATCCACGGGTACCAACGCCGCCCGGCGCTCCGCCTCCGTTTCCCCGGCCGCCGTTTCTCACGCTGTTTTCTGTCGGCAGAGACCGGGAGCAGCGGGAACGGGAGCTGGCTCTGGCGGACTTCCGCAGCGGGAAGTGTCCCGTCCTGGTGGCCACCTCGGTCGCCGCCCGCGGCCTGGACATCCCGGACGTCCAGCACGTGGTGAACTTTGACCTTCCCAAAACCATCGACGACTACGTCCACCGCATCGGCAGAACGGGCCGCTGCGGCAACGTGGGGAAGGCGGTGTCGTTCTTCAACCCGGACGAAGATCAGCAGCTGGCTCCGGCGCTGGTGTCCATCTTGTCCAAGGTGAGTCCTGCTAGCTGTTAGCGCTGGCGGCTCCGCCCGGCCTCTAACCGCGGGTTCTGGTGGGTTCAGGCGCAGCAGGAGGTGCCGTCCTGGCTGGAGGAGTCGGCTTCAGGCAGTCGAGGGAACAGCGGCTTCAGTTCCTCCAAGACCTTCGGCTCCACAGACTCCAGAAAGGTGAGGCGGCGTCTTCCTGGTTCTGCTTCCTGTTCCCCTTCTGCTCTAACGCCTCTGTTCCGGGTCCACAGACCAACTCGCTGCAGGGGAGCGCTCCGAGCCAGCCGGCCGCAGCTGACGACGACGACTGGGAATGAGGCGGACTGGGAATGAGGCGGCTGTTTGTTTGGTTTGGTTTGGTTGAGTTTGTTTAAAACCGTTGATCGGCTTTGCATGCATCCTGATTTATCGTTTATTTTCTTTGTTTCTGTTGTTTTTTTTACCATTGAGGAGAAACGTCTGAGTGTTTGAAGTGTTTGTTGTTAATCTCCTGAATTAAATGGTAAACGGCTGAAAGTCACCAGTCTGTCTCTTTTCTAACTGTTTATACACAATGTAGATGAACACATTCAACATAAAAAGCGTCACTCAGGAGTTAGTTCTTTCATCTTTAGCCCATCTAGTTCTTCATTTTTTGTAGCTTTAAGTCTAGAATGTCCATGTCTTCTATTTCAGTTTGCTGAAGCCTCAAACGAAGCATCAATTCTTCCAAAATGTAGATTTCTTCTATTATTTCACTGTATTGTTCCTCATAGGTTTCTGACTAGCTATGAACATGATCTTCATCGGAGCATCAGCGCCAGGCTGGAGAGTTTTTAGAGAATAAAGTTGTAATACAAGAATAAATTAACCTCGTTGCAACTTTATTCTCATAATATTACTTCATTCTCTTAATTTTATGACTGTTTTCCTTAATTGTTACGACTTATTCCTGCTTGATTCTCGTGATTTTATGGCTTGTATTATGACTTGTCGTTATAACGTGTAACTTCTTGTAATTTTATTACTCTTCTCATTGCGACTTATTCTTGTAACTTAACCTCTTTGTTCTCCTAATATTGTTCTTTGTTATTCGGCTTTATTCTTGAAATAGAAAATGATCTTTAGCCTGGCCCTAATCTTTTGTCTTAGTCGTTTAGCTTTACTGCGGCGTGATTGAAATTTCAGACGTATAGAACCTCACATCTCATTTCCCAGAATCTTCTTCAGTTTCCTGCAAATTTTCCCAAAATGAAACAATTTTAGGACGTTTCCAAACAGAATGATTGACGCTTATGGATGGAGTTTGTTTCCATGTCTAGTTTTGACTTTAGGTCGTTTCCGTGTGAACTCCTCCACTGCTGTCTGCTAAAGGTCCCACCCCCGTCTCTAATCGACCGCCTTCATAAACATGGCCGCCAAAGGCCACACCTGCAGGTCGCTGATTAATAAAACCCACAATCAGAATCAAATACTTTAATAATCCCAGAGGGAAATTAGTTACACTCCCCAGTTAGTTTTATATATACAGGTGCTGGTCATAAAATTAGAATATCATGAAAAAGTAGATTGATTTCAGTAATTCCATTTAAAAAGTGAAACTTGTATATTATATTCATACATTACATACAAACTCATATATTTCAGATGTTTATTTTGTTTAATTTTGATGATTACAAATGACAACAAATGAAAATCTCAAATTCATCATATCAGAAAATTAGAATATTGTGAAAAGGTTCAAAATTGATGGCCCCTGGTGCCACACTCTAATCAGCTAATTAACTCAAACCACCTGCAAAAGCCTTTAAATGGTCTTTCAGTCTAGTTCTATAGGCTACACAATCATGGGGAAGACTGCTGACTTGACAGTTGTCCAAAAGACGACCATCGACACCTTGCACAAGGAGGGCAAGACACAAAAGGTCATCGCTAAAGAGGCTGGCTGTTCACAGAGCTCAGTGTCCAAGCACATTAATAGAGAGGC
Source organism: Cyprinodon tularosa (assembly GCF_016077235.1). NCBI lineage: Eukaryota > Metazoa > Chordata > Actinopteri > Cyprinodontiformes > Cyprinodontidae > Cyprinodon > Cyprinodon tularosa. The sequence continues at coordinate 48,971 of NW_024037994.1, read as the reverse complement.
GAAGGGAAGGAAAAGATGTGGTCGAAAAAAGTGTACAAGCAAGAGAGATAACCGCACCCTGGAGAGGATTGTGAAACAAAACCCATTCAAAAATGTGGGGGAGATTCACAAAGAGTGGACTGCAGCTGGAGTGAGTGCTTCAAGAACCACCACACACAGACGTATGAAAGACATGGGTTTCTGCTGTCGCATTCCTTGTGTCAAGCCACTCTTGAACCACAGACAGCGTCAGAAGCGTCTTGCCTGGGCTAAAGAGAAACAGGACTGGACTGCTGGTGAGTGGTCCAAAGTCATGTTCTCTGATGAAAGTAAATTTTGCATTTCCTTTGGAAATCAAGGTCCCAGAGTCTGGAGGAAAAGAAGAGAGGCACTTCATCCACGTTGCTTGAAGTCCAGTGTAAAGTTTCCACAGTCAGTGATGGTTTGGGGTGCCATGTCATCTGCTGGTGTTGGTCCATTGTGTTTTCTGAGGTCCAGGGTCAACGCAGCCACATACCAGGAAGTTCTAGAGCACTTCATGCTTCCTGCAGCTGACCAACTTTTTGGAGATGCAGATTTCATTTTCCAACAGGACTTGGCACCTGCACACAGTGCCAAAGCTACCAGTACCTGGTTGAAGGACCATGGTATCCCTGTTCTTAATTGGCCAGCAAACTCTCCTGACCTTAACCCCATAGAAAATCTATGGGGTATTGTGAAGAAGAAGATGCAATACACCAGACCCAACAATTCAGAAGAGCTAAAAGCCACTATTAGAGCAACCTGGGCTATCATAACACCTGAGCAGTGCCACAGACTGATCGACTCCATGCCACGCCGCATTGCTGCAGTAATACAGGCCAAAGGAGGCCCAACTAAATACTGAGTGCTGTACATGCTCATACTTTTCATGTTCATACTTTTCAGTTGGCCAACATTTCTATAAATCCTTTGTTTTTATTGGTCTTCAGTAATATTCTAATTTTCTGATATGATGAATTTGAGATTTTCATTGTTGTCATTTGTAATCATCAAAATTAAACAAAATAAACATCTGAAATATATGAGTTTGTATGTAATGTATGAATATAATATACAAGTTTCACTTTTTAAATGGAATTACTGAAATCAATCTACTTTTTCATGATATTCTAATTTTATGACCAGCACCTGTATATATATATACATCCAACAACATAAGATAAAAGATAATATATACACATATAGCTCTTCTGTATATATATGTGTGTATATATATGCATATGTAAAGCTAAATCCAAGTAAAGTGATAAACCTGACTCAGCAGAACTCCACCAACATGGAGGCTGCCAATCAGGCGGTGTGTTCAGGGTATAGTAGAGAATAGGAAAGGAAAATTAAAATGGCAAATACAGGAGAGAACCACGTGTTACAGGGTAAATAAAGGGTTGGTGATCAGGATAATCAGTGGCTTTGCCAAGAGAAAAATCAGCTTTACGAGGAAAAAAAAAGAAGTAAGCTGAAGCCTGTAAACACAACATATATATATATATATAAAAAAAAAAAAGGTTTTATGCTTTCAGATATTACAGCGGTTAGATCTTAAGACGTCTCTGGGTAAAGTTTACAGAAGGAGCAGGATTTTTAGAGGATAAAATTATTTAAATATTTTTGTCAGAGACCAGATTTAACCCCAGTTTAGGTTCTGGACATGTTTATTTTTCCCAGAAAAGGCCATAAAGATGGGAAAGACAAGATGTTTACATCAGATCAGAAATACTTTAATAATCCCAGAGGGAAATTACTTTTGTTACACGCTCTAGTTACAGTTTTATACAATATATACACATATCCAAGTATACAATGTAATAAAGATAAAAAAAAATAAGAATAAAAAGAGATAAAATATATACACATATAGCTCTTCTGTAAATGGAATAAAGAACAAATTCTAGAAACAAACCCTTAAAAATCAACATGGTTGCAATAAAGATTAAATTGCAGAATCCATTTTTTCCCCAAGTTTTCACAGATGTGTCTGCCGTAGAACCCATAGAATCAACAGACGCCGTCTTAGTCACATGTCAGCAGAGATTCCTTAGAGGAGAGAGATGATAATAATCTACTGCTGAGGCTCCATTGTTCCCACAATAAGCTCGTCTTTAGCTGCGTCTCCAGACGTTTTCACATAATTCACTTTTCCCTTCTTGGAGAAATGCCTTCCAGAGGTCGGCTTCAGTCTGATCCATCGTTTACAGGAGAGGATTATGGCCACTGAGAAAAAATAAAAAAAGATTTTATTATTTCAGTTTAATATGGGAAAACAGTCAGAATTCTATCTTCAATGACTTTAATATCAGAACTCCCACTCTGCAGAATGTGTTAGTTCAATCTCTAACGTTCTGCTCTCTCTGCTTTTTCTCATAGTAGCTTCATCTGGTCTGTTCCTGTTTGGCTGTGACTCCATCCTGGAGAGAAATATCAGCTGTGCTGCTGCCATCAACACCTTTGTTTCTAGATGTTGGAGCTTGGCCTGTTTTCCAGTGTAGTCCTGTTTCTCTGACTGTGACTAACTGGATGTGCTCTCTTCATCCTCTGACATGGGAGCTGGCTCGGAGCTCGTCTGCCTGGCTGTGTGTTTCCTGGATGGGGCCGCCTTTTAACGTTGCCTTTTGTATCTATGCTTCTTTTTCTATGTCTGCTTCTGTCTCCTTGAACCCCAGTGGGCCTCAGCAGATGGCCGCTCACACTGAGCCTGGTTCTGCTGGAGGTTTCTTCCTGTTTAAAGGGAGCTTTTCCTCTCCACTGTCGCTACCAGCATGCTTAGTGTGCGGGATTGCTGAAGAGTCAATGAGTCGAACCTGGTTGAATTGTAAAGTGACCTGTGATGACATGTTGTGAATTGGCGCTACAGAAATAAAGTGAATTGAATAAATCAATAATAAAATAGGATCCTTTATATTTTTTCTATAATCCGGTCTAATTAAGGTCAGGAACTATAATTTCCTCATGATGGTAATCTATGGGGATTACTGTGGGGTGTTACTGCTCCTGTCCAGACTCAAAGTCAGAGTTGATGGCGGCATAACGATGGGGAAAGTTATCTGAAGGAAGGCTTTAATCACTTTTTGTTCCAGTGTTTGTGAAGCCAAATGCTGGATGTGTCATCTGTAGGTGTCTAAGTGACTTCTACCATTCCCCGTCCCATGGGAATGCCTGGAGCTACAGAGGAACAGGCCAATTATCCAACAGCACTTTGATATCTACTCCTACCCCGGTGCCCAAGCAACTTTCAGGACCAGAAAGGGACTAATTAAAATATTTGTCATCTAAGGGTGACTGGGAGGCCTTCTGCTCATAAATCACCTTGATGTGCAGAAGAACGAACCACGGAGGACAAAAGTCCAAAGTTTTTCCTCTCCACTGTCGCTACAAGCATGCTTAGTGTGAGGGATTGCTGAAGAGTCAATGAGTCGAATCTGGTTGGATTGTAAAGTGACCTGAGATGACATGATGTGAATAGGAGCTATAGAAATAGACTGAATAGAATAGAATTCTGACTTTAATCTCAGCATTCTGACCATGAAGGAAGAGATTTTAGTATAGAAGAGGATTAGGGCAACTGAAAAAAAAGTTATCTGATTTTTACATTTTATTACGGTAAAAAAGTCAGAATTCTGATTCTTTTTCCTCCATATTAAACTAAAATAATTAAAACTCAGTAAACTTTGTGTTATTTTTTTGTGGATGTCTGGACACGGTGATTGGCCTCCATGTTCTGAATGCTGGCGTACCATAAAGAATAAATGATGAACAGTTTAGTTTGTGCCTTCAAGTCGTTGCCCATAGGAAGACGTTACTGGATATAACCTAACGGAATATCGTCAGAACGGCTCCAAATGACACTAAACTCATATGGGAGAGTAGAACATGATGGAATAACGGAAAATCAAGGACCAATGGGGGAAAGAAACGGCGTTCCCGTTTAAACACAGAATCTGCTCTTCCAGGAGTGACATCATGGATTCTCCATGTTGGACTAAACTGTGGTAATATAACTGCTTTCTTTACATCATACCATGATCTGATCATGCTTTTAACTATGCAGTTAACAGTTGTTCCCAACATCCTGGGGACTGAATCAGAAAATGTCTATAGGTAAGGGTTGCCTTACTGACTTAGATTCCATGTCTGTCCACTAGGGGGCGTCCCTGGTATTAAAGTAGTATCTAATGTATGATGAGCTGGTCCTTCATATTGGGACACTCTAGTCCTCCCTGTTTATAAGGCAGGAGCCACATTCTAACCGATATTTTACCATAAAAACCAAATAATTTCCTAAAATGATCAAACCAGTTTAGGGGGGCCGCAGGGGGACATAAAAAAAAAAATCTAATACTTGTAAACTATATTCATTTTGCAGGTGTGGATCCTGCCAATCAGTGATAATGGGGCGGGGCAGAATCAACTTTAGAAGAATAAACGATCCTGAATGGTCTGATAAAGCAGGAAGTGGGCGGGGCCTGCTCCTCTGATGGTTAGAATTGGTGAATATTAGTGATATTTTATGTCTGTATAAAGATGTTATTGGATCATCAGGAAGGTTCGATGAAGAACTAAACATTAGAGAATAAACTAACAACTTTAAGACGAGATTTAATCATTTTCAGCGATTTTTTCAGATGAAGTTCTCTGATTACCGAGTAGACATTGAACGCACCATGCCGCCATTGGTCAGCTCCAGCTCGCGCCTCCAGCGGAAGTCATTTGTTTCCTCCGGTCCAGCGGTCCCACTGACCGGACCATGAGCGGGAAGGCCCGGCGGAAGGTAGGACTTCTGGTGGGTCCGCGAGCCCGACCTGAGCAGACCGCGGCGGTGACGTCAGGGCGGCTGGCGGGAAAAGCGAAGGAGAACCGGTGGGTCCAAACTTTCAGAACTGGTCTGAACCGGACCGACATTCGGGTCTTTATGCTGTCTGTGTGTCTGCCTTCAGAGAACCGGAACCTTCCGGTCCAGAACCTGCCGAACCGGAACCTCCTCCCCGACCCAAGCCCGACTACTCCCTGTACTCCACAGACTCCGAGGAGCAGGTATTCTGCAGGTTTGACCCTTCCTGGCCACCGTAGCCTCAGGTGGTTTCTGATTAGTTCTGGTCTCTGTTTGGTTCCATGTTTCTGATTGGTTCAGTGTTTCTGATCGGTTCTGGTCTCTGAATGGTTCTGATTGGTTCTGTGTTCCTGATTGGTTCTGGTCTCTGAATGGTTCTGATTGGTTCTGTGTTTCTGATTGGTTCTGTGTTTCTGATTAGTTCTGGTCTCTGTTTGGTTCCATGTTTCTGATTGGTTCAGTGTTTCTGATCGGTTCTGGTCTCTGAATGGTTCTGATTGGTTCTGTGTTCCTGATTGGTTCTGGTCTCTGAATGGTTCTGATTGGTTCTGTGTTTCTGATTGGTTCTGGTCTCTGATCGGTTCTGGTCTCTTATTGGTTCCGGTCTCTGATCGGTTCTGGTCTCTGAATGGTTCTGATTGGTTCTGTGTTTCTGATTGGTTCTGGTCTCTGAATGGTTCTGATTGGTTCCGGTCTCTGATTGGTTCTGGTCTCTGATCTGTTCTGGTCTCTGATCTGTTCTGGTCTCTGATTGGTTCTGATTGGTTCCGGTCTCTGTTTGGTTCCTTTCTCAGGTCTCCAGCCTATCCAGGGGTTTGGACCAGTGTGCTGCCTTGCTAAGCGGCATTCTGCAGGCGGACGGAGCAGCTCAGACAGGTTTGGACCTTTACCTTCATAGAACTTGACTCATTTGGAGCAGAACCTGGTCAGTGGTCCTGATGCTCCGAACCGTCCAGAATCTGATGGTTCTGCTTCTAGCAGAAGCTGTGCTGCCAGCATCTATACCAGCTCTGAACCAGCGGTTCGGTTCTTTGAGCACAGCCTGGTTCTGACCCGTTTGTTTCCCACCAGCAGGTCCTCAGAGAACCCAGACGAGGCAAGTGGAACCGAGACGCTCCGCCCTCAGAGGACAGACGGGTACGGGTTAAACGGGTCAGAACCCTGTAGAACCAGCCTGCATTAAAGCGGCCGCCAGCTCCCCTCCTGATGGTTGCCATGCCGACAGGTCAACTTAGGGGGAAGCAACAGGAGCAAGCCGCACTTTTCAGACTTATTCCCCTCCCACAGGTGTCACCAGAGCGATGAAAGAAGGAGGAGCCAAACCCAGAGCAACACAGGGGAGGACGGCCTGCAGGAAGCCGCCGCGCAGAGCTGCAGGTCAGTCTTTAGGCTCCGCCTTTAAATCCAACATGGCTGCCGACTTATAACGCTACGTTCAGAGGCACGCAGCAGGAGCAGCAAAAACCCGCGTGCTGCTTCTTTTTTGATGCTTGTAAAAGTTTAGTTTTGACGCGCGGCTGAAGCAGCTTTGCTGTCAACAGTCTGATGATTCAGACTAAAATATGGCGCCCTCCTGAGGCGTCCCTCTGTTCTGCCTTAAAGTCGTACGGAAGCGGCCGTTCCAACTGCTGCATATCCGAATTCTCCAGAGTGGAACTATAACTAGTTACTTCCTAATAAGTTACTAGTTTAATCTTTTTTTCTCTCAGAGGGACGAATAACTTTAGAAGGAGAAAGTTTAGTGGAATGATTCTGGTCCAATTGTGTGACGCAGCCATCTTGGTTCTGCTCCTCAGACCTTCAGGGTTCAGAAGCAGCAACCCACAGAACCTCTCCTGCCCGGCCCCGCCCTATTCTACGGCGCCATCAGAACCTTTCCCGGGGCCATGGGGCGGACGCCGTTCCCAAACCGGGTCAGGACCCGTTCAGCTGTAGCGTGGGAACAGAGGCGGAGAGCGTCCAGAACCTTCTGGAGGAACTCAGAACCCTGATCGCCGGACGAGGTGCCGTGTCGGGTCTCTGACGGGTCAGAGGTTCTGGTATCGGCTGCTCCTAACCTGTGTGTGTGTGTTCAGGCAGCGTAGCAGAGCGGCTGCTGGTCCGTCTGGAGCGGAGCCTGGGTCAGAACCCGCCATTCTGCAGGTAAGCTGCCGCCGCCGCCCGGTTCAGGTTCTGCTGCCCGATGGCTCCGTTACATCCTAAGAGCTTCTGCTTCAGGTGTGGGACAGATCAGAACCAGAAGGTGGAGGAACCGCAGAACCAGGAGGAACGTCTGACCTCAGGAGGTAAAGTCGCCTCCAGGACCTCCTGCTGGACCCCTGGGTGATTCCTCTGCCAGAAACATAGTGGGTTTATCAGGAAGAGGAAGGGCTAGGGGGCAGGGCTTAGCATCCTCATCAAAATAGTTGACATGAATGAAGGTGATTGGATGGTTACTCCAGCATCCATCAAAGGAAGTAAGACAGTGGAACAAAACATTTAAAATAAGAAAAAATCATTTCATTGTCTTATTTCGAGTGCTTCTAATTACTTATTCCATCTGCAAATCATCTTATTTACCTTAACAAATTAAGGGTAAATACACCTTTTCTAAGAAGTCATGTTCAGAATGTTTATACAGAGCCGAGAGGATGTGAGGAGGAGGGCTGAATGCAGAACGAGTTTATATCCGTACTTTTAGGATCAAGAAAGACCAAAAACTAGACGCTGGCTGTGTCAGAACATCCGCCATAAGACCTATATAGGGCCCTATGTAGAGATAACGACCTATATAGGGCCCTATGTAGAGATAACGACCTATATAGAGCCCTATGTAGAGATAACGACCTATATAGGGCCCTATGTAGAGATAACGACCTATATAGGGCCCTATGTAGAGATAACGACCTATATAGAGCCCTATGTAGAGATAACGACCTATATAGGGCCCTATGTAGGGATACCGATCTATATAGGGCCCTATGTAGGGATACCGACCTATATAGGGCTCTATGTAGACGACCTATATAGGGCCCTAAGTAGAGATTTTGACCTATATAGGGCCCTGTGTAGAGATTTTGACCTATATAGGGCCCTATGTAGAGATTTTGACCTATATAGGGCCCTATGTAGAGATAACGACCTATATGGGGCCCTATGTAGGGATACCGACCTATATAGGGCCCTATGTAGGGATACCGACCTATATAGGGCCCTATGTAGGGATACCGACCTATATAGGGCCCTATGTAGAGATAACGACCTATATAGAGCCCTATGTAGAGATAACGACCTATATAGGGCCCTATGTAGGGATACCGATCTATATAGGGCCCTATGTAGGGATACCGACCTATATAGGGCTCTATGTAGACGACCTATATAGGGCCCTAAGTAGGGATACCGACCTATATAGAGCCCTATGTAGAGATAACGACCTATATAGGGCCCTATGTAGGGATAACGACCTATATAGGGCCCTATGTAGGGATACCGATCTATATAGGGCCCTATGTAGGGATACTGACCTATATAGGGCCCTATGTAGACGACCTATATAGGGCCCTAAGTAGAGATTTTGACCTATATAGGGCCCTATGTAGAGATTTTGAACTATATAGGGCCCTATGTAGAGATAACGACCTATATGGGGCCCTATGTAGGGATAACGACCTATATGGGGCCCTATGTAGGGATACCGACCTATATAGGGCCCTATGTAGAGATATTGACATATATAGGGCCCTATGTAGAGATATTGACATATATAGGGCCCTATGTAGAGATATTGACATATATAGGGCCCTATGTAGGGATACCGACCTATATAGGGCCCTATGTAGAGATACCGACCTATATAGGGCCCTATGTAGAGATACCGACCTATATAGGGCCCTATGTAGAGATAACTACCTATATAGGGCCCTATGTAGGGATACCGACCTATATAGGGCCCTATGTAGGGATACCGACCTATATAGGGCCCCATGTAGGGATACGGACCTATATAGGGCCCCATGTTGGGATACGGACCTATATAGGGCCCCATGTAGGGATACGGACCTATATAGGGCCCTATGTAGGGATACAGACCTATATAGGGCCCCATGTAGAGATACTGACCTTATATAGGGCCCCATGTAGAGATACCGACCTATATAGGGCCCTATGTAGGGATACCGACCTATGTAGGGTCCCATGTAGGGATACGGACATATATAGGGCCCCATGTAGGGATACAGACCTATATAGGGCCCCATGTAGGGATACAGACCTATATAGGGCCCTATGTAGGGATACAGACCTATATAGGGCCCTATGTAGAGATTTCGACCTATATAGGGCCCTATGTAGGGATACCGACCTATATAGGGCCCTATGTAGAGATTTCGACCTATATAGGGCCCTATGTAGAGATTTTGACCTATATAGGGCCCTATGTAGAGATACTGACCTATATAGGGCCCTATTTAGAGATATTGACATATAGGGAGCTATGTAGAGATATAGACCTATATAGGGCCCTAGGTAGAGATATAGGACCCTATGTAGAGATACCGACCTATGTAGGAATAGTGACCTGTATAGGGCCCTATGTAGGAATAGTGACCTATATAGGGATATTGATATCTATAGGGATATTGACCTATATAGGGGTTATATAATAGTTAAGCCATTTTAGATGAGTGTCTAAACTAGGGTGACCATATTTTTATTTCCAAAAAGGAGGACACTTTGCCCAGCCTTAAAACGCAGTCACACCGGCTTCTCAAAGGTCATAGAACACGCTTTATTTGACCTAAATCGAACAAAAATAATTTCTGAAACAAAATCCGTAACAACCAGTAACAAAATTATAGCCCTCTTTTAACACTAGGACTCCCAGAATTGTCATCCTACTAGAACTCCCACTGGCCGTCAATTTGATGGGTGGCATTTCTCCCAATCTCCATGAGTAGTGATGATGTCATCACTGAAATGGTTCTAATGTGCGTTTAAATCCATTGTGGATATGAAGACCTTAATAAAGGTCTAATATATATTATTTAAAGGCTGCCTTATATGATATTATTTTTCCGTATTAACCAAAGAGTTCCAGAGATTTATCAGTAGGGTGTTGGTTGCTAGGCAACGGTACCAAACTTCATTCAACCGCAGGAAGTATTAGCATGCAACTAATAGAGCTGTCAAAATGACATCTGTGGGAGATTGAGGTAAAATTAAACATTTATTATTTAGGTTTTTATTGAAAACGTGAAATGAAGGAAATATAGAAACGGAAAAAAATCAACACATGATTCATGTAAATAAAGTTATTACATTTAAAAATCTCAACTGTTAAAATGGCTGCTTTGGGACTTTTAGTGTTAAATCAAATAATGTTCTAAATATTTCTAAATATCTCTTCTGTATTAGAAAATAAATCTTCAACATATTTTCGTCTCTAGTTTTTCTTTTACCAATACTGGATTAAATTATAACCGGTTTAACTTTTAACCGGTTTAACGTTTGTAACCCCTTTACTGCCAGCCATACGGTAAACGTGTTCTAAACATTTATTGTTTACAATTTTATCGCAAACCAAGAAAAAAACCAGAACATTCTGGATCGATTTTAGGGAAAAGTTGTGATGTGAGACAGAAACCGGAGATACGATTGTTTGAAATCCAAAGGGGATCAAATTTAGGTGCTTACTTTCGCTAAAGAACCCGTGATACGCGAAATCCATGAAGTAGTAACCTTTATTTATTTTACAATTATTATGATTAAAAACTAGTTCAGGCTTATTTTCCTCTTCCTCACTGATCGCTTGAAATGTATTGTTCCAGCGGTATTCCAAGGGCGGCACTCCCATGCAGAGAAACATTTTAAAGTCCAAAGCGTTAGCCCTTGCTAGCATAAAACGCGCTTGGAGCCGTCGTTATGGGACGCTATCTGCATCCTCCTCCTCCTCTGTTTCATGAATGTAATCGCTTTCAGTTTGATATTTCTGTGCCAATAACGTTCATATACAGCGTAATATTCTTTTTGTCTGCAGTCATTAGCGCCCTAAGCTAATGCAGACTCCATCTTTACCATGGCCTGTTGCGAACAGTTGCAAACCTTTTTCACTTCCTTATTAAACCGTATTGCTGCTGTCGTTATTTTCTTCCTTCTTTATGGTACGACTGGAAGATTTAGCATGTCCAGAAATTTACCTTTTTCTGCGTTAGTTAGCATCATTTTTACTAATCGTTTACAAGTGCAGAACGTCGACATAATGTTGTTTAGAAAAAAACTTGCAATCTTAAATTTAGTTAACTCTTTAATGTACATGTGTATATATATATTTTTTTTGCTTTTTTATTTTCAATCCATCCATTTATTTTTTTAATTTAAATTTTACGTTTTGTCTTTTTTCTGCGATAGTTAGCATCTTTGCTAACTGTCTGCGAGTGCCTTTATCGGAGCAAACCTCGACTTTGTTGTTTTGAAGTAAAATTGGCAAACTTAAATTTAACAAACTGTTTTATGTACATTTATTTTTTTTTATTTCAACTTTTTTATTTTATCTAAGTTAAAAAATTTTAAAATTCTTTATTTAAATTTTTTAAAAATATTTTAAACTTAAATTTAACTTACATTTGGGGACTGTTTTATAGCTATAAAAAGCAGCTTTATATATAAAAAGCTGCAGCTTTTTCTTCCCATTCAGACCCACGCTAGCGCCACCTAAAGGGCTGGAGGGACAAATGCAGAGTCCTATTCCTGGGCGGTCCAATTAAATCCCCCCTTTGGGCTTTTTATTGTGTCAGAAAAGAATCGAAGCATTTGTAGCCACCTGGACGGTTTCCTCCCGTCTGATGGGACCCGGCCTCCTGCTCTCCTCCACAGAAGCAGAACTCCAGAAGCAGCTCCTCCTCGCTCAGTCCAGACTCCAGGAGCTCCAGGACGACCTGGCAGAACTACGGAAGGCGCTGCAGGACACGCGGAGCCAGCTGAGGGACAGCGAGGCGGAGAAGGGACTGATGAGGACAGGTCAGGACTGATGGCTTTGACCTCTGTTGCCTAGCAACCGTGAAGATCCTTTACTATAGGAGGAAGGGAACCTCGAGCTTTCTCGTTAACGGCTCGGCCAAAACAGAAATAAAACGACTCCAAAAAAAACCTTCTGTTAACGTTAGTCAGTCATCAGAACCGGATCTCAGGCTCTGTTCTGGTCCAGAAGCTCAGCTTCCACATCATGTTTCCTGATGAAAAAGGTAGAAAACGACGAGTTCCACCAGACAAAGATCTACCTCCTGTTATTTAAACCTGCTAGAAAGAGAAACCACGGCTCTGTTCTAAAACCTGGGCTGCATCCTCCAAGGACGCGGTCTACCTAGACTGGATCCTCCGAGGACGGCGTCTACCTAGACCGGATCCTCCAAGGAGGCGGTCTACCTAGACTGGATCCTCCGAGGACGGCGTCTACCTAGACTGGATCCTCCGAGGACGCCGTCTACCTAGACTGGATCCTCCAAGGAGGCGGTCTACCTAGACTGGATCCTCCAAGGAGGCGGTCTACCTAGACTGGATCCTCCGAGGACGGCGTCTACCTAGACCGGATCCTCCAAGGAGGCGGTCTACCTAGACCGGATCCTCCGAGGACGCCGTCTACCTAGACCGGATCCTCCGAGGAGGCGGTCTACCTAGACCGGATCCTCCGAGGACGCCGTCTACCTAGACCGGATCCTCCGAGGAGGCGGTCTACCTAGACCGGATCCTCCGAGGAGGCGGTCTACCTAGACTGGATCCTCCGAGGACGCCGTCTACCTAGACTGGATCCTCCGAGGAGGCCGTCTACCTAGACTGGATCCTCCGAGGACGCCGTCTACCTAGACTGGATCCTCCGAGGACGGCGTCCTTGGAGGACTGGATCCTCCGAGGACGCCGTCTACCTAGACTGGATCCTCCGAGGACGCCGTCTACCTAGACTGGATCCTCCAAGGAGGCGGTCTACCTAGACTGGATCCTCCGAGGACGGCGTCTACCTAGACCGGATCCTCCAAGGAGGCGGTCTACCTAGACCGGATCCTCCGAGGACGCCGTCTACCTAGACCGGATCCTCCGAGGAGGCGGTCTACCTAGACCGGATCCTCCGAGGACGCCGTCTACCTAGACCGGATCCTCCGAGGACGCCGTCTACCTAGACCGGATCCTCCGAGGAGGCGGTCTACCTAGACCGGATCCTCCGAGGAGGCGGTCTACCTAGACCGGATCCTCCGAGGACGCCGTCTACCTAGACTGGATCCTCCGAGGAGGCCGTCTACCTAGACTGGATCCTCCGAGGACGCCGTCTACCTAGACTGGATCCTCCGAGGAGGCGGTCTACCTAGACTGGATCCTCCGAGGAGGCGGTCTACCTAGACTGGATCCTCCGAGGACGCCGTCTACCTAGACTGGATCCTCCGAGGAGGCCGTCTACCTAGACTGGATCCTCCGAGGACGCCGTCTACCTAGACTGGATCCTCCGAGGACGTCGTCTACCTAGACTGGATCCTGGATCCTTGGAAGTCCTTGAAAATAAGGAGACCGGAAGAGTTTGGGCTGTGAATTCGAGCAGGTCTACCCTTCTTTACTGCCATAGGCTCTGTTGCTTAGCAACCGTGAAAGTTGACACACAACGCAGGAAAATAATGAAAACCGAAGTTTTCAAAAGTGTTTATTTATTCAGTTTTTATTGTAAAGTGAACAAAGACTACACTCACAAGAATCCAGAGTGGAATAAAGGTTCCAACCAGCGGGAGCAGGAACTAATCAAATCAAATGTAATGATAGAAACCTCAGTCAGTTAAATAACCTGCTGCTGTCATTCTGCACATCTCTGATGCTGCTGCTATTTTCAAATATCCATTCCTGTAAAAATGTCCATAGCTGCATTTTGGTTATTTATTCTCCAGTTTTATGTTGTTAAAACACTTTACAGGATTTTATTGTTTATATTTTAACTCTTCCCTATTATGTTATTCTTATACATTTCTCTAAGGTCCTCATTTGTGTGACCATTTTCAATAATCTTTCTGCTGCTGTAAATTTTCCCATTGTGGGACAATAAAGGGATTTTCTATTCTATTCTATAAAAGGGGTAGAAAGATATAAGTAAATCTAAACAATGTATGTATAAAAAATATATCTGCAAAATCTCTAATATTCAACAACAAAAAATACTTATTTAAGCATATTGTGCAAAACAGCAATAAAAAGATAAAACTCCTATCAGATTTATAGTCCCCACCTTGCAGATCTATTAGAATCTGTCCTTAAATTCCAGCCAAACCCATTTACACAGTAACAGATAAAAACCTTTAGATAAACCAAACATTACCGCCACATATCTGACTCTATAACCATTAAAACAACTATTTCATTCATTTCAGACGGAACTATTCACTGACTGGATTATATTAAACTGAACTTCCAATTTTCACCACTGGTTGGCGCCAAGTAACTTTTCCTCTGATCACGGAGCAGCCAGCTTGCTTGGTCTCGCAATGAATCCTGGGTAAACCAAGGATAGCGAGGATACATCGGACCCGTCCTTCAAATCGGGCAAAACGAAGGACGCAGCCCAGGTTTTTTGAACAGAGCACACGTGACTGAGACTGTGGGAAAGGAGGAGAAACAAACCAGCAGCTGCTTTAGAAACATCCGGAAAAAAACAGGAAGCGTAATTCATTTTAATCCCAGTTTAACCTGCTTCTACCCACAATGAATTATGGGATAGCGTTGGCCGCCGCAGTCATCATACGTCAAGAATACAAGTTATTGTTATTAAAAGAACTAAAAAAACAGATATTTGCTTTTGTGCGACTGTATTAAATTAAATCCAGGCTTTGAGCATACAGCATATTTATAGTTTTCTCTTTTTGTTAAATATAAACAGATCCATAAACAGAACCATCATGCATCATGTCCTCTTAAAGGGGTATTATCCTGACAGAAATGTATGAAATACAAAAAAATAAAGTAGTTTGAGCCCATATTTGGTCATAAACCAAATGAATTGTACTAACTCAATAATAAATCAGATAAACGCTTCCCCAATGAGATAATTCTACCTATCAATTTGAACTTTATCACGTTCTACACTTTTATATATCTAGGCCTCTACTTTATGGATTTCTGAATCCGGCCGATCAATCAGCAGATAGGCGGCCATTTTCTTGAGTCAATAAACGGTAGAAAATAAAGAAAAGCTGCCATTATTTTAATAAACCCGCTATAAAAAGACACCGTGTGACTGAGACTGTGGGAAACGAGCAGAAACTGAAAGCAGCAGCTGCTTTAGAAACATCTGGAAAAAAACAAGAAGCTAAGTAAGGCCACAGGATGCATCGTACATCTAGAGGCAGGTTATCGACTTCTGAATCCCTCCGATCAATCAGCAGATAGGCGGCCATTTTCTTTAGTCAATAAACGGTAGAAAATAAACAAAAACTGCCATTATTTTAATTTAAACCATGTGACTGAGACTGTGGGAAAATAAAACCAGCGGCTTCCTTAGAATCATCTGGAAAAGTCATTCTGCTGTTCTTGTTTTATTTTTTTTTAATCGCAATTTAACCCTTTAAAGCCCTAAAATTATATTTTTAAAATAAAATTAGTCATCATTAAACTTCCTGACAACTTAAGAGTTAAATTATATCCTTTACTTGCATCCATTTTGATACATTGGGCGTTTCTGTATAATATTGAATGTTTTTTCTGCTCACTAACCGTATCTGATTGTGTGAATCGAGGTTTTTCACGAACAAAAATATGGCGCTGATAATGCGGCGTTCTCAGCAGCTCATGTATCAGATATGATGCGCTTGGCTTTAAAGGGTTAATCTGCTTTCATCTGCAATGAATCATGGGATAGGTTGGGTTCTATCGCTTTCTGTATCCGTCTGATCAATCAGCGAATGGGCGGCCATTTTCTTTAGTGAATAAACAGTACATTGTTTTAGTAAACGGTAACCAATCAGTCCGTCTGTCCGCAGAGCTGGAGGCTGCCAGAAAGCGGCTGCTGGAGAGCGAGCGAGAGCAGAGCGAGCTGGCCTCGCTCGCCCAGCAGAGACTGCAGGAAGTGGAGGAACTGAGGAGGTGGGTCTGCCTGTTTCCTTAGCAACGGCTTTAGAGAATTCACTTTCTATGAGAATGGGATGTCTGAAGGAATGTGATCGTCCTCAGCATTTATCTTTATTAAATCAGGTTTGGGTTTTTGATGTCATCTGAGAGATGACATCAAAATTCTGAATCGCTCCATATTTTTTATTTTGATTTTCTCACGATTCCTGAGGGAGGTGGTTATCAGAGGCTGATCGCCCCTCGTTACCTCCTGTACCAGCCTGAAAAATCAGCCTGAAAAGAGCAAAAAAATCCTCCAGTGTATGCCCGGCTAAAATGGAAGGGCTTTAGATCCACTCTTTTGGGCGGACAAAGTTCGGTGCTTTTAACTCGGAAATAAAAAGCTAGATTTGGGATCAGGATAGAAGACATGCTAGCACCACTGGCCACCAGTTAGTTTAGCATTTCCTCCCATTCTGCACAGCCAGAAGGTTTACCGCTATAGTAGATACGAAGTTACGGCTTTTAGTTTCACATTTTTAGCGGCCCCTTCTTTTATTCCCCCCATGAAACATTTCTAGAGTCGCCACGGCTCTGATCGCAACCAGAACCAGCTATTTAAAATGCTAACAGAACAAATTCCTCTGAAAACAGAGCTAGCTCACAGCGGTGGCTAACAGTGGGCTAGTGAATTACTCCCGTCTAATGATACATTTGCTACGTATTTTATTCATCATTTTTGTATTTAGCAACATATTAGCTTCCTGTTTGGTTTTATCTTCTACGTTTAATTAGCATCACGCTATCCGCCGTTATTTCATTCATATCAGGGATCGATGGACTGATGTTAGACGCTTTAGACGTTCTTTAGACGCTAACGGCTCTGAAATCCTCTCTTCTAGAGAGGGAAGGCGGTTCTGGTGTGAATTCTGGATCAGAACCCTTTCAATGCAGCGTTCCGGATCCTTCTCTGTGTTTCAGGCTCCTTCCGGCCCGCGGTCCGTCGGACCATCAGAACTCTCCGCGGTTCTCCCCAGCCGCGGCCTCCGGCGAACACATCCAGCGGTACCTGGCGTCGCTGACCCAGGCGGAGCCTCGGAACCTCCGAGTGGCTGCGGAGCGAGACGGAACCGGGTCGGAGGCGCCAGAGTCCTGGTCCAACTGGAGCAGGAGGTCCGAGTCCAGCTTCAACACCAGAGACGAGGCGGCGTTCAGGGACGGCCTGGCGGCTCTGGACGCCAGCATAGCCAGCCTGCAGAGAACCATCCAGCTGGACCTCAGGAAGTGACCTTTGGGAGGCTGCTGGGACGCCGTCCTGCTGCTTTTATATCAGATTTAACTCGTTTTCATTCTATTAAAGACATTTAATTATAATCGGATGTTTTCATCGTTTATTTGGCGACTCGAACCCAAACATGGATCCTGGTTTCTCTGAACCAAAAAAAAAATAATCTTTAGATTATGGGATGTCCATCTGGACTGGATTATCCTTTAAAACAGGGATGAACGACGGGCCCTAAACGCATCATTCCAGAACAAACTCAATAGGCCATAAAAATGTAGATGTTGCATTAATTGATCTAATCAATTTTTTAGTGTTAAACCATAAAATGCAGACTTAAATCACTAAATGTTAATATTGAATAATAGATATGTCCAAATTATTAAAAAAATCTATATTTTTTAGAGAGTTTTTAAGTATATAAGTTTTGGGAGTTTATTATTTTTAACAGCCATTTAATGTTTTTACTCTGATAACTTTTGATTTAATATAAAACACATTTACCTTTATATTATTAACTTATGCACTGAATAAAAACCTATTTATTGATTAAATTATAGTTAATATATTTCTAAACATAACAATCTTTAGGATCTGCTGCGTTTGGACCTTTGGAAAGCTTTCAGGAGTGGCTTTGCCACCAGTGCAGAGCAGCCAACATGGCCGCCACCTGACATACAGAAATAAATGGACGGATGTGAGATGTTTGAGTGAAACAGGTTTTATTAACAGGAGTCAGAACGTAGAAAAGCAGGCGAGGCAAGGCAGCTGTGGCTCCGTGATAAACGTTCCCTTTGGTTCCTGGGAGCAGCTGGACGACTGCATAGTGCAAAACGGGAGAGAAAGATCCGATCTGGAGGGAGGGGGGCATCGGATCTACTGGACGCTGCTTCAGAACGCAGCCAGGAGGGAAATAGGAAGGAAGGAAGGGAGGACACAAGGGTAGGAGAAGGAAAGAACAACATGAACAGAGTAAAACCACCTAAAGGAATGAAAATAAGGAAAGGAGACAAGGAGAAGGAAAGGACGCAAGTAGGGAAGGAGGGACAGAACAGGACGGAGAATAAAAAAAAATTAAACAGTAATATTACATTTTCCTTTTTTCCAGACCTGGAAGAAACTAAATCCAGATCCAGACTTTCCAGGCTTCATGGTAACCGTGGTAACCGCATTCAGACCCAGCCAATCATTGGCAGCATCTCATCATCTGCTCTGATCCTCTGAGCTCTACCGCCACCCGCTGGTGGAACAGTGCTAACACCCCCCCCCCCAGCACCATGGCTATGAAACACCGAGCATCAGCTGTGAGGCACGGCGGCGGCAGCATCATGCTGTGGGGAACCTGGATCAGTCATGTTTGGTTAGTCTCTTCTACCATTGCAGCAGAAGGTATGGAGGGAATTTAGGGCCATTATTGTGACAATCAACCAAAAAAAAGTGATCAAGAAAACGTTTTAAAAAAAAAAAAACATTTTTCTACATTTTTCCCACTAAATATTCATTATACGGAGAAAAAAAGTAAAATCTGCAAATTTTTTTGCGTTTTTTTTTTTTTCGTCATTCTAATTTACAAATTTTTTGCTTGGAAAAACAAAAGTAGCGTGACTAAATTCACTCCGTAGAAAACATCCAGTTCTGGACTTCAGTTCGGTAAACTCCAGGCTGTCACCTTTTCTGGATGCACAGTCACCCACAGACCATGACGCCGCCACCACCGTGCTCTGCTGTGGCTGCAGCCTCCTCTCAGAGTGCGGGCCTGGTTTGATCGGACAGATGAAACCAAAGGGAGGAGTTCTCCTCTGGTCCGATCCGCCTGGGGCTACGAGCCGTGGTAGAGGTGGACGCCGCTGTCGCTCAGGTCCTCTGCCGTGTCCCCGAAGCCGTGGTAGTGTCCGTAAAGCAGGGAGTCGGCGCCGGTCAGCCGCCAGTGCTCCGGCCGGCCCGAACCTGAACCTCCGGCGAGGTGCAGCGAGCCGCACATATCGGCGGCGCTGGGCAGAGAGAGGCGGGGCTCGTCTGGTTCGGCGTCGGAGGGTGGGCGGGGCTCTTCGGTGCTTGGATCGGAATCTGGAAGAAATGGGAGCAGAAAACGTGAGGAAAAACCCGCCATGTTGGATCAGAACCGCCTCTGTTCTGGACTCACCTGAGCTGAGCTCCATGTTCACGGCCCCCGGCTCCTCCACGCCGCCGCCGCCGCTTGGCAACAACGCTGCAAAAGGTCCAACAGAACCGCCTTTTTTCAGAAGTTTCCCAATATTTACACCCGAAACCTGAACTTTTGCAACCTACCTTCAGCTCTCCTGGCCTTCTTCATGGAGGCCGTCTCCTTGGCGACCAGCGGCCTCTTCCTGCAGTGCTGCCCCTCGCCACAGGGGGCGACGTCTCTGAGCACGGCGAGCCGGCAAAGCTGCGTCTGGACGATGGCGCCGAAGCAGTCGTGGAAGCCGTTAGCTTTGGCTAAGTCCGCCGCCGTCTGTCCGCTGGCGTTCCTTAAACTGGACAGAACGCAGCGTTCCGCCTTAAGATCATTTCAACCAATCGCAGAATGTTTCACGCACCCTCGTGCTTTTATTTTGTAAGAATAAAAAAAAAGGAAAAGACTTCTAATTCGTTATCAGACGTGGATTCCGAATGCAGCGCGGCTTTTACGTAAACAGAACGGAACACAAACGCATCATCATCATCGCCTCCAAGCACTCATTTCCTTTACATTTCATTCCACCTTAACAAACCAAAAACCTTTGTTTTTATTTTTGCTTCAAGTAAAAAAGCAAAGTTTGAAAATGGAAATTAAAGAATAAAATAATAAAATATAGAAAGAAAACCTTAAACTTTTAATTTATAAGAAACTTTTCTGATTTTATTTCCCTGTTTTCTGGCCATTTGTTCAGATTTTTCAGTTCATTAGTTGATTTCCGGCGGTTTGCAGCGATGCAATGAGGCGAGGCTTTGAGGGGGAGGAGCCAAATGAAGCCTCTCTACCCGCCGTACCATGTGACCGAGTCAGGAAGTGGTTGTACCATAAAGAAGATGGCGGAAGTGCATCTCTATCTACCGCTGGCATGAACCACATTCCTTTGATGTTGGTGATGCGTTCCTGGAGCGCAGCGTGGAGAAGGAAGCGCCTGGCTGACCTAACTTCCTGCTCCGGCTGCTAAACGCCATCTGGCCCCGTCTCCAGCGCCATTTATTGTTCAGACCTCCATCTATGGTGGTGACGTCTTCCCCGGAGTTCATGACCTGCATGGTTCCCGCTCCACGCCATTCCGTTCGCTCCATCGTCCTTCTCTCCAAACACAGAGTTTCATTTATTTATTTTCTGACTTTTAACTCGTCTCTCGGTTGAACGGAGCCGTAAACGACGCCAGGCGACTTTCCCTTCAGCACTGAACCCACGATCTATCAGGCGACATTAGCAAGAAACCATGCTGTCCTAAGGCCCGCCCCCTTCTCCTTCTGATTGGCTAGTACTGATAGTTTCAGAGCGCTCCTTTGCTACCATTGGCTGGCAAACCAAAGAAGGATTTCCATTTGATTTATTTATTTTTTTACGCCACGGGTAATCGCCATGAGCTGGAATTCTAAAAACCGATGGTTACAGGATTTTATCTGGTAATAATGAGATAAACTGATTTATTTTCCGTGGCGAATGCGATGTGGTTCCGTTCCAATCAGCTGTTTTTACGTCGTCTGTTTTTAGCGATGCTAACGCGCCTCCAGCTGCTAGAAAAAGGCTTTAGTTGAATAAATGATCTTTTTCATCCTCCTCTGAACCGGTTCCATCTGGCTGAGAATCGGCCGCATGCCCCGCCCACTCACCGTGGCTCTGCTCCAGCTATCAGCAGCACCTGGATGCACTCCACGCTGCCGCAGCGCGCCGCCTTGTGGATGGGAGCCTCACCGACGCAGTCCTGAAAAGCAGACAGAACGGAGAGAGGAGGAAGTGGATGGGAACGCCATCGGAACCGGCATTAACCGCCGCGCCGGCATGGAACGCACCTGCTTGTTGATGTCGGCGCCGGCCTGGGTGAGCCACACCACGCAGTGGGGGTGTCCTCCGAAGGCGGCGGTGTGCGTGGGCGTCTGGTTGAAGCGGCTGGTCACCGTGTTCACCTCGCAGCCCCTCTGCACCAGGTGGACCACGCACTCCAGCTGTGGATCGACATCTGACCTTTGAACCTGCTAGCTGCAGCTAGCCTAGCTTCTTTAGCAACTTAATGTGCAGAAACCAAACACAACTCCGGTTTATGGGAAATAAAATATGGATTCTAATAAAAACTTTTCATTAATGCTGTGATTCTTTATTTTATGATCAAGGTGTTTTTTTTAAAGTTTTATTTCTATTTCCATTTAACATAAAAAAGACTGACAGGAAGCAAAGACATCAGGAATTCTACTAAAATTCTAAACCATTTAATGGCGAAGAGATGCGGATTTATGGAGGGCGATTTGGGCCACTGGAAAAAAAAATGATTTTTACATTTTACTTTAATATGTAAAAAAAATATATTATGGGATCAAAGTCAGAATTCTGACTATTTTCCTGTGTTTAACTGAAATAATATTTAAATTTATTTTATTTTTCAGTGGCTCTAATCCTCTTCCGTATGTATTTGTACAAATTTATATGTTATTGTTGACATTAAGTGAAAAAAAGACACCAGGAAAGGATTAAAATAGGGAATAAAGTCACAAAAATAAATATTTTCTACATTTCTATAGAAGAGATAAAACACTACATGTTAGAAATATAACTGAGGGGTTCGGGTATTTAATTTTAAATGGCTTAATTAGATGAAAATGTACGGAAGAGGATAAAGGCTACTAAAAAAAAAGCTAATTTATTTTCTAATTTCATTTCAGTAGAATATGGGGAAAAAAGTCAGTATTCTGACTTTAACCTAAAAGTTATTTTTCATATTAAACTGAAATAAAATGTAAAAATCGGTTCAGTTTATTTTTTTTTGTGGCTCTAATCTTCTTCCGTACTACGATCTCTTCTTTCATGGCCAGAATTCTGAGGAAAAAAGAATTCTGACTTTTTCCCATTTTATCCTAAAATAAAATGTAAAAAAAGAACTTTTTTTTTTTTTTTTTTAGCGACCCTAATCCTCTTCTGTATAAATGACATGAATCCACTGATCTCTATTCAATCACTGTAATTCCTAAAAAAAGTGAAGCCACCGTCCGCCATATTGGTACTCCCCACTCCCAGGGAGACGTGCAGTAAAATGCCTCCCTGTGCAGCATTTTGCTGCATTAACCAGCAGGTTTCTGGCAGTGGGAAAACGTTCCACTGGTAATTTCACAGTCAGTGGATGAACTTTTAATGGGAAATCAATATATAGACATTGATGCCTCCTGCAGTAGAGCACGACTGGCTGTCTGCACAGTTAGCAATACCACAGCTTTAACAGACCTGTGATTCAATCCTGATGTAGAAGATTATTACATAATAAATGTTTATTACATGTTCATCATCAATCACTTTAGTCTCAGCTGTATTATTCTGCTCCATCAACACATTCATTTTATTGTGATGGTTTGTATAATATGTTATATTACATGATTTATAGACTTCATAATGACTCTGCAATGTGATTGGCTTATTTTATTTATAATAAGTTAAAGTTATTTTCTCTTAATGCTGTGAAACAGCCAGTCTGAGTCAAAGTAATGAATTTATCTGTATTTTAAGTCTTAGATTAAAGTCAGGTTTCTGAGAATAAAGTCTTAACTCCCCCTGATCGGATTGTTTACACTGTCACCGGACTAACTAGGGAGTACCAATATGGCGGCCGGCCAACCAGTGAATAACCAGAGGTCAGAATCCAGCTACGTTTTAAAATAAAAACAAACAATCAGCACTTCCGGGTTCCGTCTTCGCGCCAGAGCAGCGATTGGCTCAGCGGGAACCAATTAGAAAGCAGCTCGGCTTAAATTTTGTTTAAAAAAAAAAAGAAAAACTTTATTGAAAGCGACAGAGCAGCAGTGAACGGAGCGGAATAATCCTCACATTAAACTCCTAAAAACACGTGTTTTTCTTTTGAACTAAAGTTGAATCTTGGCGCAGCTGCTTTGCGCCACATATATAAACAAATACCTGATCATATAAATGATTGTAATGGTGTCAGTGGAGTTAGTAGTGAGTACCTGTCCGTAGTGAGCAGCCCAGTGAATGGGCGTCCATCCATAACAGGAGTCCTCTGCGCTCAGATGAGCCCGGTTTGACTCCACTAAGGACATCACAGCCACCAGGTCTCCATCGCGGCACGCGCGGTGGATGGGGAAGTGCTGGAAGAGCCAGCCGTCAGCCGACAGCTCGGCTCGCTCCCCCGCAGACATCAGGAAGCGGCAGGCTGAGCGGTTAAACGCGCTTCTTGGAGCCACTTGTGCTCTCAGAGGAGAGTTTGAAACACAAAGGAAAAGGACGCGTTCATGCGCTGCCGGAAACCCGGCTTTCCTGTCTCCGAAAGTAAAATAAAAAAACAGAAATACTGTAAATAGAGGTGCACACCCAAGTGGTGCATTCAAACAGTCTGTTAGCCACACATTCAACCACTTTTAAACCAATAAAACCACCTCCCCCTCCTTAAAAAAGTTTTCTTTCTCTGTAAGAAGTCAAATAAACAAAATAAAGTTTCAAGTAATCAATTTTCCTCCTTTCCAAGCTTAAATAGAACCACATAACTGAGCAACAGTTAATTCTAGTTAACAGAAAATAAAAAACTGCAAAGATTATTCCACTTTATATGTCCAAGCAGCGAAGGACGAAATGATTTAAGTTAGAGCACTGCTTTGTCCGAAACACCTTGAACGTAGCATAATCCCCAACACACGTATGGCGAATCCGAAAACGCGGACTGGATTTTTCTCGCGATATTTCCTCCAAATAGGGACGGGAAGTAACCGCTGAAGCTTGATTCACGATAACAGGTGAGTGATTCAGTTGTTAGTGTATAATATGATTATATTTGAACAAACAATGGCGGACCAAATAAAAAACTTTCTGTTTTTTAAATTAAATAAAAAGAATAAATGCTAGCTAACTTGAATGTTGTTAATATTCCATTAAACTTTAAATCCTGTTGCTTAAATTCCAACAGCTGCAAAGAAGGGAAGATGGCGGCTTTACATGGCGGGAAAGCCGTGAACCACAGCAGTAATAAAGAGGTGGGCGGGGCTTGTTTAATGGTGTTTTTTTTCCAGCTGGAAGAAGACAATTAGGTCCACTGAAACTTTTTTTTAAATTTAACTTATTTTTGAATTTTATTTCATTATAATATGAGAAAAAAAGTCATAATTCTGACTTTAATCTCACAATTCTGACTTTAATCTCGAGACTTCTGACTTTAATCTCACAATTCAGATTTTTTTTTCTCAGAATTCTGACTTTTTTCTCGTATTATACTGCAATAAAATAAAAAAATCAGTGTACTTTTTTTTTTTTTTTTTTTTTTTCAGTGGCCCTAATCCTCCTCCGTATATTTTTCTTCTCCTTCTCAGGAGGCTTTTGTCAGAGTCCGGAGGAGAGATTTAGAAAAGCTGACAACTGAGGTCATGCAGCTGAGGGAGTTCCTGCCCAGAGTCCTGAACGCCGATCTGATTGAAACGCTTCGCAAAGCCCGAAGAGCGGAGACAAGTAGGCCACGAACCTCGACAGCAAACATAGCTTCAGATAAAAAAAAAAAAAAAAATGGAAAATTTAAATCCACACATTTGACGCTGCAGAAACCCAAACCTAAACATTAATATTTTTCTCCGTTGACCATTGTGAAGGAAGAAAATATTCGAACATAGTTAACTTTGGAAAAAGGTTGGCTTTTCATTTTCTTCCCTCTCCAGGTCCACCCGGCGAGCTGCGTTTGGTAATATGAAAATCAGCAAGGCGTGTTGACATCACAGAATTACAGAGTTTAATCCAATATAAGACAATGCATAAACTTAGAAATAAGACAATGCACAAACCTACACCAGAAACTGCAGAACAACAGAGACATACATTCCATTACCTGACATAGGAGGAAAGAAAGCAAAGACGTACAAGACATCTTTGGAGAGTTTGCAAGGGCAAAATCTGATCTGTAACTTCTATTTAGAAAGCTTTATCCTCTTGTATCTAATCCATTCAAAAAGGGCTGGCCCTCGGTCCTCCAACCAAAAGCCATCTCTGACACTGCTAGGGCTTCCCCTTATTTACTGCAAACATCTGGGGTCATTTGCTTCTTTGTTTTAACAAGAAAAGGCGGAAAGCTTGTCCTGGCATCTAGAATTCTTAAAGTCATAAAACACAAGATAAGCTCTCACAGACAGCTTGTGGAATGCGGGGGGCCTCCTGTGCTTTGAATACTTACCCATTAGTAGTTTTAAATCATTAACACAGCCTTGTTCAAAATTAAGAAATATGTTCAAGTGAGAGTGTTTACACATGCCATAAGATTAACTGTATTAAAGTCTAAAAAATAATCATTTTTCTTTAACACCATACAGTCATATGGTAGCCTGACGTAGTCCGACTCAATTCTAGTCAGAATGAGTCTGATGCTGCTCCATAGAGCTGTCATTATGGGGCGTGTTTCGAACGAACCAGGAAAAAAAATGCCTCTGCACTCAATTGGATAGACCTACAACCAATAAGAGCAACGGAGTGCGTGACGTATGTTAAGCCAGGCACAGTTGTTGTCCACAAAAATCAAAGCGTGCAGTTTCACGCCTAGAATAAGAAGATGAGCCTTGATCGCGTTTCTCTGTTCCTCTTTTAAAATTAATTTGCTGTCGATATTTTCTAGAACAGACCTAATAGCAGAATCTACTCACCTAAACTCTACAGCGGCAGCCATTGTTATTGTCACCCAAGCGCGCATTGGTCACGTGGTTGATTACGTTACTGTTGATCATCTGTCCATCATCGTATAAAGCCCGCCCTGACAATTTGATTGGATCGCCTGACAGTGGGCGATAATACTCGCGCTACTATGGAGCAGAGCCAGACCGAACTTCCCGACCTCAAACTTTGTGGGCGGGACTAAGTTCGGACTGGCACCCAGGCTAGTCATATGAGGCTTTAAAATTAAAAAAATATGTTTCAAAACAATTTTTTCACAAATACTTTTTGTTTTATAGCTGTGTAAACAAATAAAATGAGATTTAAAATTCCACCTGACATACTAAAACCACTAAGTCTTAGCCCCGCCCCGGGCATCATGGAACATGTATATAAATGTACTCTGGCGTCCTCTTCCACAACATCTTCGTCCCCGCTTTCCTCCTCTAAATAAAAAATGGATGACGGAGGAGACTCATCCACGACCTCCGACACTAAACTCTCCTCCTCTTGCATGTTTCCTCTGTCCATAGCGTTCCTTGACAGCGTCGTTTCTAAGTCACCAATTTAGTGCTACTTGGTCCCAATGGAATTTCCCATTGGGAACCTGCTAGCACTAAGTTGCTAACTGGTTAGCAAGATGCTTCCCACAAACCGGGCACAATCAAACTTGCTTGTGAACCTTCCACCACAACAACCCCGCCCCCTTGATATTTGACCAATCACATTCACTTTATTCACTCGTGTAAATTTCGGAAGAATTCTGAACTTTAACCGCTGGAACGGCTGCTTCCCCACAACTTTATATGTGATCACCGCGGCATTTAAAATGCTTTATTTAAAAAAAAAATTATGAAAACAATTTTGTGATATATGTCATATCGGGATATATTTGCTGCTCTTTCCGAATGTTCGGAAAATGAAGCTCGAGGCGGAGAAAAATCTAGAGAATGGGGAAAATGCAAATTTCAACAAAAGTGGCTGGAAAACGATGAATTCGGGACGTGGCTGCAGCCTGTCGACGGTAAAGATAATGAAGGATTTTGTCATGTTTTTTATATAAATATATATACATGTATATATATTTATATATATATAAGAGTCATGGGTTCTTGTTGATGGCATTACAATTATTTCTTAGAGCAATAAAAAGCATAAAATTTTAGTTTCTCATTCCCGTATAAACCCTGATAATGAGTCAGTCGCTATTTCTTTCTGCCTGCCCTTTTAACATTTCTGCCTGCCATTATAATATAATTTCTAATTACATTTATTTGTTGATTATATTTTTGGTGGCAATTAATTGTATGCTTATTTATTTATTGAGCATTTATTTATTTCTGTATTTATTTTTAAATATGGCAGAGTTGGTCCTCCATATACAGCTCTATTTACAGCATATTGACATGCATGAAATGTCCCTTTCATGTTGCCTTAACTGCTGTATGTCACGTTACTGAGGAACAAATGGGGTAAATGTGTGTTCAGAGTAAACATTACATAGATATCCAGTACCTTATTCGGGTGCCTTGACCCATTTATTTCTACTGTGTAGTTCTGCTCACTTTAGTGCAGCTCAGTCCATAGATCTCTGATGGGAAACTTTTTCTTTCTATAGTTTCTTCTTGTGCAAATGCTGCAACGCTGCCTCTCTGACAGTCAGTCTCAGACATCTATACTCAGCACCTGTGTCTTACCTTAATACCTTTCCTGTGATAATGCCCCTCTAGAAGTAGTGTTATCATTCTCCTATCTCCTATTAAGTGAGATCACATTGTACGATGTATTATTAATATGAACTGTTTCACATGAAACACTAGTACTGTACATACTATTCTCACCAAACTGTGACAACTGGGATTAAATTCAGTGTAAACAAATGCCATATGTTGCCACCCCTAAAAAATTCCTGCCCCCCTCTTGCCACCCCATAAATATTTTTCTAGATCCGCCCCTGTTTATGCTCAATATTGAAGCTTGGTCTCCAATAAGTTAATCCACGCCACAACGCCAGAGGGCCAATCAGGAATTAGCCGTGGGTCTCGATACGGCGAGGCGGTGAGGAAGTGGCGACAGGTCTGTCCGACAACGAAGACATGAGGGCCAAAAAGAGCGGGGATCCAGGTGGAAAAAGGTTCCCAGAGTTCTCACGCACCTCGGTCTTCTTGCTACTCCATCTTTACCAGTCGTTTTCCACAATGGCGGTCAGACAAACAAAACAAGCCGGTAAGGAACGAAACAGGAAATGCGCATAGTGTAGAGTGGATGTAGATCGGACCAATCAGAAGCCTCCTGTCTGTGGCACTGTCTGCGGTCTCCTACAATTTGGAGAGGTGCAGCAGAATGTCTGTGGAAGGGGGCGGGGCATATCTTTGTTGACTGCGACACACTAGCAGACGACCTGGTTTCTGAGCATAAATCAGGCTTTAGAGGTACCAGTCATCAAGCTAACAACGACTGGGACGGTAAATAGGCGGCGCCAAGACCAGTTCAGGCCAGTACCGTCCTGAAGCACTGCTTATAACCGATAATGGTTGTTAAACGTGTAGCGTGAGTGGACCCGGCTAATCCACAGAACTGTACATGTGGTTCTCTGTTTAGAGAAGGACCAAGTTGAGCAGGAACAGAACCAGCTGAGACAGGAACGGTCGCATCTTCAGTCCCGGCTGGACGCGGCTCAGACCGAGTGTCAGAAAGAGAGAGAGGTGAGACGATAGTGGCGTGATTTCTATCTGCTTCAGAAAATGATGGAAGGGTTTTAGTTTCTTTATCAGTCTATGCTTTGCAGAGTACCAATGGGAACACTGGGCTTTGACTAGGCCGTCCAGTCTCAGCCACTTTCCTGCAGCTTTCCTTCATTAGATTTATCTCCATCCATCTACAATCCGACTAGCTACCTTGATCCTTCCTAAATGGTAGCCTCCCCACAGCATAATGCTTCCACCACCATGTTTTCACATGTTGTCAGTGCAGTCTTTGGTTTTAGTTTTCCTCATATCATCTTCTATATTGAAGCCAGAAAGCTGTTTCTAGTCTCATCTGTCCAGAACATCTCATTACAACGTATTACTTCAACAACACTTGGCCTGGTCCCTCCTGAGCTACCATGGGTTTATAGTGTAGATTATTGTAGAATTCAAACCCAGACATCATTCCCCTTCCAATCCACAGTTCTGCTCTAACTTGCGCCATCAGAATGGCCATCTGTATGGCACAGAGCAAATCTGTATCTGCAAAAATTGTTCAAGCAGATTTCATTACATTTAAACTGGATTTAATCAATTCAAACTGAATAAACTGGCTTTGAAACTGAAGTTAAAAGCATGTAAAGGTCCAGTTTGGTTAATTTCTTCCTGCCAAACATTGTGGTTCTGGAGACGGAACCAGAGTACGGAGACGGACCAGAGCAAGGAGACGGACCGGAGTACGGAGACGGACCAGAGTACGGAGACGGACCAGAGCACGGAGACGGACCAGAGTGCGGAGAAGGACCAGAGCACGGAGAAGGACCAGAGTACGGAGACGGACCAGAGCACGGAGACGGACCAGAGCACGGAGACGGACCAGAGTACGGAGACGGACCAGAGTGCGGAGAAGGACCAGAGCACGGAGAAGGACCAGAGCACGGAGAAGGACCAGAGCACGGAGACGGACCAGAGTACGGAGACGGACCAGAGTGCGGAGAAGGACCAGAGCACGGAGAAGGACCAGAGCACGGAGACGGACCAGAGCACGGAGACGGACCAGAGCACGGAGACGGACCAGAGTACGGAGACGGACCAGAGTGCGGAGAAGGACCAGAGCACGGAGAAGGACCAGAGCACGGAGAAGGACCAGAGCACGGAGACGGACCAGAGTACGGAGACGGACCAGAGTGCGGAGAAGGACCAGAGCACGGAGAAGGACCAGAGTACGGAGAAGGACCAGAGTACGGAGAAGGACCAGAGCACGGAGAAGGACCAGAGTACGGAGACGGACCAGAGCACGGAGAAGGACCAGAGTACGGAGAAGGACCAGAGCGCGGAGAAGGACCAGAGTACGGAGAAGGACCAGAGCACGGAGAAGGACCTGAGTTGAACTCAATTACTGTGATGATCTTCTCGTTGGACTTAGCTGATCTTGACCGTTTCCTGTATCGGATTCAGGACCACAGAGCCAAGTGGCTTGGATCGCAGTGGAAAAAATCTAATCTTCCATAACAAGATCAGATCCAGGTCTCCAATGGGCAAAGAAATCTTTGGGTTTGGTTTCTTTGACTGAAGTCGTTCGCTGGACGTTCCCAGCAGACCCTCAGTTCTCTTTCTTTCTGCTTTTTCCCATTTAAACCGACAAAGTTCATTTTGAAATGAGCAAAATACAGATTTGCTCTGAGCCAATCAGGTTCTGTTTCATGTGAGTTCAGAGTTTGTAGAGCAGCATGAAAGCTTCTATTTGTTAAAGTTCTGTTCCCAAAGTAGCTTCTAGAGTGGGTTTGGATGATAATCCAGGAGGAAAAGCTGTTGTCTATGTCTGCAGCGTTGAGGTCACCCTGTCTGGGCACTTTGCCGCTGCCTCTCTCTCTGTAGGAGAAGCTGCTGCTGAGGGAGCAGCTGTGGCAGAGCGGCGAGGAGCTGCAGCAGCAGGCCGACTTCTGCTCCACGCTGGGCTCCTCGGCCTGCAGCCTGCTGTGGAGCTGCTCCTCCAGGGAGGAAACCATAACCACCTGGCTGTCCGACGTGAGTCCGCCGCTCTGCTGCTGTGGGAGGGTCTACATGCTGTTATGTCTCATTTGCTGCGTTTTTTCGCTGTACGGCACAGGGAAAGCTCCACACCTTCCTGAATATTGCCGCACAGACTCTGGAGAGTTTTGTCAAGTCTCTGGACGAGGAGTTAAAACCTCCAGCTGAGGACCAGAGCTCCAATGAGAACCAGTTTGTGCTGGCTCTGGTTGGGACCATCACAAGTCAGTCCTTATTAATGGAGAACTTCCACTGATTACTACTGATGCTTTATTCACTCCTTCTGTTCTCCTCCGCCAATCAGATATAGCAGCAGTGACCGGTGGGCGGGACTTCCTGTGCAGCTCAGGAAACGTGGTGTTGGACACGCTGATGAAACTGCTGCACCTCATGAGGCCCGGCGTCTTCCCCAAACTGAAAGTGTACGTCAATTCAAACGCAGAACATCTACAGTAGATTCAATCAGGCGTTAAGAAAAAAACACGTCAAACCAGAACTTTCCATCCATCGTACATAAAACAAATGTCCGCAAAATCACTCTAAAATATTTACATCTTTTTTCTTTGTTATAAGTTTGGAGATTATTGTCTTTTCTATAATTCACCACAGATATAAAGTAAAATGGATTATTTAAAAACAAAAAACACATTTTCTACATTAGATATTCTCCAAGAATTGTGAATTTTCTATATTTCCAAAGATCTTTTTTAAACCCATTTTAGTCACATATGGTTGTTTCATATTTATATTTTGACATAATAATGAAGTAAATGCATCTAGAGTCTATGAGAAAGTCAACTTCATAAAGAATTCAAACGTCATGGAAAAGGCATTAGCATCAACCAGGTTTCGGTGCGTCTGGTGGTATGGGTTGGGGCCATCTTCATCCTGGCACCACTTAATCCACTTCATCTAAAACCATGAAATAGATTTAAATAGAAAGCATCCAAGAAAGACGGAGAACTATGGCTAAGAGATCCACAATCCTCAGCCTCTTTGAAACTTTGGGGCTCAGATTCTCAGCTGCTGGACGCGCCTCATCAACCAATGAGAGAAGCTGATCTGGGAGCTGGCAGGGAGTCAGACACAGCACTGCTGATGCAGAGCGCTATGATCACTCCTCTGAAACAGTTTATTAACGCCTAAATTAACTTCAAATGTAGAAACCTGCCGGCAGAATATGTTGGCTTTTATTATCCTGCTGCCTGCAGTTTGTAGCAGCGCACCGAGTGCGTCCGTACCGTCATGTTGTCTTTGGGCCAGCGGTTCTGATGATCCGTCACGTTTTCCTCTGTTTGAGCGAACCTTAATGAACGGTGTGGGTGTTCTGCTGCAGGTTGATGCTGATGGCTCTGTATAACGTCAGCATCTGCGTTAAAGGACTGAAGCACATCGCCCAGAATGAAGATCTGATTCCACTCATCTGGACGCTGCTGGACGGTAGGGCGGCTCCATAGACCTATATCAACCAGATCCATGAAATCCAGTCTGAGGGGGAAACCCTCTGCTCTCTGATTGGTTCCCTCAGCGTCTGAGCACTGGGAGGTGTGTCTCCACTGTCTCCGTCTCCTCCAGTCCTTCCTGCTGGAGGACGACGTCCTGCTGGGATCCCGCCTGCTCGACCAGGAGCTCCGCGCTCGGGTCGGACGCCTGACCTCCAGCACCCAGCCTGGTCTTAGAGCTTCTGCCCTGCAGACGCTGGAGGACCTGAAGGCCCTCTGTCCTAAAGACGGGAAACCTTCGTAAAAATGGAGTCGAATGCGTTAAAGAACCAGAAATCTTCATCTGTTGATGTCTTTCTGTCAGGTTTGAGCTTCATACGCAGAGTTATCTACTAAATCAGACCTGACGTCGTTCTTCAAGTTCTAATCCAGATTATTTTACAACTTTATGGTTTCTCTGGGAATCTGTTCCTCATTCAGTGCAGATATAAAGGTTTGATTTCCAGAAATATTGTGTTTTTTGTGGTCATTATGTGTTAATGTTTTCAGCAGTGGCGGTTCTAGACCAAATGTACCCAGGGGCCAGCAGGGGGCCAAGAGGGGGGCCAGCGTGTATTCATGGGGGAACAGAAAAGCATGAAATAATAAACAGGCCAAGAGATTCAAATGTATTAATATAGCTGCATGAAGTAACATTTCCATTCAAGTAGGTTAAATTTAAATTATATTTCACCTGAAAATATTTATATTTCGCTTAAAAATGTTAATTTGG
Source organism: Cyprinodon tularosa (assembly GCF_016077235.1). NCBI lineage: Eukaryota > Metazoa > Chordata > Actinopteri > Cyprinodontiformes > Cyprinodontidae > Cyprinodon > Cyprinodon tularosa. The sequence continues at coordinate 16,038 of NW_024037994.1, read as the reverse complement.
ATTATCGTTAAAATCAAAATAAAAATCCTTTAGCATAGCATAGAAGCAGCTAAAACAATCCCATAGCTATATAAATATCAAAAAGATCAAATAAAGCTATTATTTTGGAATATTGGGTCAATAGAGATTCATAATTTAGGAATTGTACATATTTTTACGCTTAATTTAAGTTAAAATTACATTTTTGTATAAAATCAGAATTAGAACTGATAAATTCAGCTGTAAAAATCAGTTTTTTTATTATAGTGGCACAGAATAGCATAACTTTTCCTTTAAACTCAAATTCTGGGAGTAAAAGAAAATATCTCCATCTAAGGTTCATGTCAACCAAACAAGTTCCGGCTGTTTGGAGGTTTTCTCCTCATATTTAAAAGGTTAAAAGTAATATCTTATTCAAAAGAAAGTTTTAAAGGAAAAGTCCGGTTATATTCAGGATTCAAACTTCTGAAAGTTCTTTAAATGTGAAATGATTCCATCCTGTTCAATAAATGATCAGTGTTTTTAATTCAGAGTCATTTTCATGTGAATGTGCTTTACTGGAGGCATCCATGTTTGCCAAAGAACACTACTGCCACCTACTGGTTAGTGACGTCACGGTGCGGTATCGGCTGTTGATCAAGTCCCAGTGCTGTATCTGGTGTTTGTCACAACGCGCTATTATCCAAGTCATCTTGAAAACATTCTTCTTCCAAATGTTGGCTACATATTACGGGTTTTTTCTCTGGCCAGAAGTTCGATGGCAAATCCTCCCTCTTCAAGTTGGCGATCCAACGACCAACCCGTCCGTGGAGGATCAGGAATCAGAAAGGTGGAATAACTCTTTTTTTCACTTTTACCCGATGTATTCCAGCATCCAGCTGCCATGCACGTGGGCATTGTCAGTTTCACTATAGCTCTGGTGAATTTCAATGGTGAAGTCCTCTGGAAATCTTCAATAATTGTTGTTGATTGCAGATGTGTCTAGTAGTTCCCATTGATTTAGCTTGGAAAGCGGGGAGAATGGCGCTAGGCTTACCGCACCGTGACGTCACTGCCGGAACCAGATCTGCTGGGGTCCTGCTTCCTGCCAGTGACGTGGTGTAAAACATAGTGGTTGCCCAGACAACGATAATAACATCACGCTGCGTCCGTGTGCAGAGTCGGGAGGTTCTGTAGCGTTAGCGTGTCTAATGACCAATGATGTTCTACCTGATCTAAAACTTAAAAAATCTGTTTCTGGTGAACAAAGTAACTGTTAGAGTATGATGTAAAGGGGAGAGCTGGGTAGCGCTGTAGCTAGCTGTGATCAGTTGCTAACAAGTTAGCCTCTTTTAGCTCGGTGAGTTAGTCATATTAGGTTACACTGCTTTTAAATTAATGTCAACAACGTTCGTTTTCTACAAGTAGAAGAAAGTAGCATTTTAAGATGTTCCATTTGTTCTCCTCTGACCTCAGATCTTAATAAAAACAATAAAAATAAGATGAGAATTTATATATATATATATGTATATATATATATATATACATATATATATATATATATACATATGTATATGTATATACATATATATATATATATATATATATGTATATGTATATATATATATATATATATATATATATATATATATATATATTTATCATGAGAAAAACCTTGGTCATCTTTCCCATCAATAGACTGTAGCCATGTTCCCGAATTCCTCACTTTCCCACCCAAAATTAGCATTTTCCCATTCTCTAGCTTTTTCTCTGCCTCAAGCTTCATTTTCCAAACATTCGGCTTTTATGATCAACCGTTAGCTGTTCCGCACAAATAAATTGCGATAAATATATCTGAAATTATTTTTATAATCATATTTCTTTTTTAGATAAAGCATTTTAAATGCCACGAGAATTACATTTAATGAATTTTAAGGCCAATTAAAAATAAGGAAATTAAAAAATAATAATTTAATGACTTTTAATGATTTTTAATGACCCGCGGACTGACTGACTTACAATAATTGTTTTCTACTTTCTGTTACTTTAGATTGCAGACGAAACGTAAAATAATCACAAATATAGGTAATATGTTGAGAATCCAAAAGAGATTTGATCTTTCAGAAACGGGTGCAATACGTTTTATCCGAGTGGTGTTGCCATATGTTGATGTCATAAGAAGGGGCGGGGCCCCGAGCAGATCGGGGACCTACACCTGAAGATGTCAGGAGGGAGGTGTTCCTATATTTGGGGAAAAATGGCCGCTCCCAGACTCAGTGATCACAACAAAAATGATTAAATTTTTTTTACTGATAAATGCTAATTATCAGTTAATCATTAAATCGCCGCGAACGTATTAGTTTTAGGTATAAATAATGATCCATTGATTATTCCTTGCTGACCGGACTTTTCCTTTAAGTGATTAGGGCAACTGGAAGGAAAAAAAGTTAGCTGATTAAAAAAAATAAATATTTGAGTTTAATTTGGCAAAAGTCTGAATTCTAACCTTTTTTTCCCAATTTATTCATCCAATTTCAGTTAACATTTCATGAATCACCAGGCAAATTTCAATAGTTATTTATACAGCTTTATTAAATGTTATTTTAGCGTGAACATGGTAATAGTGAACAAGGTCTACAGTAGGTTACAGGAAAGGACAAGAGAAAAAAGGGTTTAGAGGCCCTTACTCAGCAACCCTGGAGGGCTGCTCTATGTTGTACCTAAAAACAGCGATACTATAGTTCTACATGAGGGCCTACAGAGGAAGTGAAGGAAGATGAACAGCAGGCGTAGAAGAAGAAATCTCGGGTTGTCCATCCCAGACTAGAAGGTTTGTTTGAAACTAGAGCGGTTTCTCTCTAGGAGGATGGAGCAGCGCTGGTCTTGTCATCGCGGATGACGGGGATGCTGCGATCACCCCGACCAGATTCACTCCCTCCGGACACCTTTGGACCAGTCAGAGTCAGCAGACCGTCAGCTGACAGGGTACAGGTGATGGCTGATTGGTCGACGGCGGAGGGCAGACGGTACCGGCGATGGAACTCGCGAGAGATGTAACCATGGTCATCCTGAAAAACAAAGTGGTTGTTGCCATCAGAATGCATCAGGTTTTACAAAGGCATTTCTTTAACTTTTCTAGCCAGAGGACTTCCCTTTAGACCAGGATGATCTTTCTTTGGAACGCAATAGGACTGTTATTGAACAGAATGCGAATATTACTGGACCAGGAAGCTAAGTTGTAGTTTAACACACCCGTCTGCAGGTTCTCTACTGTTACCCACTCTTTACTCCATCCAGACAGTGTCTTGCCCACGACCAAAATCTAATAAATTAGCAAATATTCCCAAAGGAGTAAATCATGATAATCTAATTGAAATTAAAATAACTCCAATTGGAGAAAAAGTTAAAACGATTAAATGTGGTCTGTTTAACATAACATCTCTTTCCTATAAAAGTCTACTAGTTAATGACCTGATTTGTGATAATCACATTGACTTGTTTTGCCTTACAGAAACCTGGCTGCAGCAAGAGGATTATGTGAGCATAAATGAGGCAACTCCTTCAAGCTATTTAAATTTTCACATACCCAGAAGTTCTGGGCGAGGAGGAGGAGTAGCAACACTTTTTCGGGGGCAAAGGCAGTTAATAATTACAACTCTTTAACATTTAACCCTTAATTTCCCTCATCCAAATTGCAAAGCAAGAAAACTTCTTTTTTAACCTTGTATCAACCAACAGTTCCTCTCTCATTTGCTATTAAATACTGACAGGGTCATCATAGTAGGGGAATTTTAAGGTCTGTAATGACATTAAAGGCGATAGCTTAAGAGCAGCCTTTAATGCTATCTTAGCTGCTATTGGCTTTGTTCAAAATGTGAATAGTCCCACACATTCTCATCTTCATACTTGTGCTGACATACGGCATAGAATGTGAAGAAATAACAGTATTTCCTCACAACCCTGTCCTCTCTGACCACTTTTTAATAACTTTCAGGATTACTTTAACAGAGTTCTCCTCCCCCAAAAGAAGGTTTCACTTTAGCAGATCTTTATCAGATAGTGCAGTTATACATTTTAAAGAATCTTACTTTCTCTCTCCTCTGTGTTGCTGAGCAGTGCTGCAGAGTGCAAAAAATGTAGTTGATTCCCCTTCACGGGTTGATGAATTTGTTGATGGGGTTGCTAGTTCCCTGCGTACTGCCTTAAGGGCTGGATATACTCCCGCAAAAGTGTGCCGCAGTGAGCTTGTCACAGGTATGATGCAGACATTTTGATTTATGCTCAATATTGAAGCGTGGTCGGCGCTATGTTATTCCACGCCGCAACACAAAAGGGGCTTAATACCTAAATTTGTTCAATCATATATCAACAGCCATCTATCAATCAAATTTTTTAGGTCATAGCATCTTGATTCATATGTTGCAGCTAATATACGCAACGGTTGAAACCAGAAATCAGAATCCTTTCCCATTGAGTTGCGTCCCAGTGTTCACGGGGATGGACGTCTGTGTCTTCGGCAGGCGTAGAGCTAACAGAACTGGCAGCGTTGCGAGGCAAGGGCTCAAACATGTACGGCTGGAAGCCTTCTACACCAAACCAAGCTTCTGCCGCCCTGGCGTCCTCTTCCACAACATCTTCGTCCCCGCTTTCCTCCTCTAAATAAAAAATGGATGACGGAGGAGACTCATCCACGACCTCCGACACTAAACTCTCCTCCTCTTGCATGTTTCCTCTGTCCATAGCGTTCCTTGACAGCGTCGTTTCTAAGTCACCAATTTAGTGCTACTTGGTCCCAATGGAATTGAGAACCTACTAGCACTAGGATGCTAACTGGTTAGCAAGATGCTTCCGACCGACAAACTGCCCACAATCAAACTTGCTTGTGAACCTTCCGCCACAACAGTCCCGCCCCCTTGATAACTGACCAATCACATTCACTTTATTCACTCGTGAAAAGTCGGGCACCACTCAGGAGAATTTGGAAATGCAACAGTTGGAACGGCCGCTTCCCTACGACTTTAAATTTGTGCTATTTCGCATAAGTTGATCCAACAGCATTCTGACAGATGTCCTGCAGCGCTGGAAATCCCCACTGAAAGCTCTCTGCTGTGGCCAGCCTATGGGGTATCTCCTGCTGCCGTTCTTGGTGACTGGTAGTGAACAGAAAGCGATTTTAAGGTTTGTTGTAAACACTGCGAGTACCAGAATATTCAATTGAATGTTTTTCATATGCTGGTTTAATATTTCTAGTTAATTTGTGTATTTATAAACTGCTTCTCAATAGTTCATAACATTTTTTTAGGTAATCAATAATGATCAGAGATTGTTCTCTGACTAAGGCATCCTAAGTACATACATTTATACCTTACAAAATCCCAACACACACACTCCCCCCATGGGAACCAACCCACCCACTGCATATAGAACTTTCTCACACTTGAACATTTGGAGGAAAAACAACTTGAGTTCATCAAGGCCGTTCCATGTTAAGGTAACATATCTTTCCCTGGCCAGATGGATCTCCTATTAACAGTAGTCCTCCCCTTCATGACATTAAGGAAGCTGTGTAACTCATTTTTATCTCTCATGACCTTTGTTAACAGCCTGCGAGGCTAAGAACAGACATACCTCAACATTTTTTTACTCCACAAAGCTTTTCTGAATGGTTGATGCTCCGGTGTACAGCGGCAAATGTTTACTGAACTCCAGCATCGAATGCTCTGATGCACAAAACACTTGGACCCCGAACGCTCAACATGTGTTGTCCCAACATCCGAACGCACCGCTGGACCTCTTGGCGGTGTCCTCCATAGACTTGGCATGTACACAAGATGCTTTTGATGCCTTGGTGTGAACGAGGCTAAATTGCAACATGCTTTGTGACAGGGCAATGAGGGTTGACCTTTCCTCTATTCAGGACTTGTACAAGTCTATAGGGGTGAGGAAAAGACCACTCACATTCTGGACCAAATCTGTTTAAGCCAGGCATAGACTGTACGATTTTTTGCCCTTTTCGGGCCGATTCTCCAGTCGTGTGAGAATTTTTCGATGGGGCCCAGTTTCAGCCTGATGGTGCGTCTTGTAGTGTACAGGGGTTAACGAGGGCCGATCAAACATGGTGGAAATTGAGTCGGCCATCGTAAGGTGGGCGTAGACAATCTTGGTCTTGAAGCAGAGCTAAGAGCCAATTTACCAGAACCTCGAGCACTGCACATGAGTTCTTCCTCTTCCAGATTGACAAGTTCAACCAGCGCCTTCTCTTAGCGCTGAGTCCGTGTGGTTTTTGGACCACAGTTAGAGCTTTTTAGTTTGAAATTCTGTTTCTTTCCAAAAACTATGCCAATATGTGGAATATCATATGTTTCAGTACACCTTCCAGGGTTACTCATTAGAACTTTTAAAGAACCACCAAGATGAAATCTACAGTTGGAAGTAGATTGAATCACCTTTACATTCTACCTTTATACCTTTGCTATAAAAGTTGTCATTCCATCTTTTTAGCCTTGTCTACTATTATATTTATTGTTTATGGTATTCTCCCTATCTTATGTCCTACCTTATGTCCTACCTTGTGTCCTATCTTGGGTCCTATCTTGTGTCCTACCCTGTGTCCTGTCTTGTGTCCCATCTTTTGTCCTCACTTGTGGCCCATCTTGTGTCGTAACTTGTGTCCCATCTTGTTTCTCGTTTAGTGTTCTATCTTATGTCCCATCTTGTGTCCTATCTTGTCTCCTATCTTGTGTCTGCATGAACTCCTTTTCTTCCATCCTCTCGTCCCTTTACTGTGTTGTCTCTGTTTCCCTTGGCGTATTTGTCTTCATCCTCTCCTTTTTTCTGTCCTCTCTTCCGTCCTGATGTCCTACCTCCTTCTCTTCTTCACTGTCCTCGACTTCTCATTCTCTCTTTTTCTTTTTCTTTTAACCTTAGTTTTTACTTCCTTCTTTCGTGTCTTTAATTGTATTCTCTAAATTGGTTCCGTTTTTCACCATAATTCACCTCTTTCCTCTTTCCCGTATTATTCCTTGTTTCCTTATTCCCTTATGTTGTTTTTTCCTTGTTTACTTCCTTGTTTCCCTCTTTCCTAAATTCTTGTGCCAGTATTTTTGCAGGATCCATATCTAGATATCTGATTATAGATTTATGTGGCACAATAAAGAATTTGTGTTTTAAAATCGAGACAAAGGACTACGATCCCTGTAAATCTGAGTTAGGATAAGTCTATAGTTTTCTAACGGACAATTGGAACCCTACCGTTTAGCAGCATGGCTACAGAAGAGCTTTGGTTGTCATGTTCACCATGTTACTTGTGCATCACCTGTCTTTCTCCATGCTTGCCCTGGATTTCCACGTAGTCATCAGTCACCTTCACACTGAGCTCATCAGGGGAGAAGTGTTTGACATCCAGGTAGACTGTAAACTTGTCCCTGTCAGACCTCACCTGAAAAAAACAGGTGTCACAGATATGTTTACGCAGCAAAGCGGACATTAATTCTCCCTCATGTACTATAAAAAATGACTTAAACCAGTTTAAGGAATCTTAATCTGTAGCAGTTTTACCTCAGAAATCCCGGAGTTGGAGGAATCCAGAAGATTGCGGAACAGCGAGTGTCTATAATAGGGACTGATGGTGGAGGTGATGGGGAAAAGGTCATAGTCGAAAATTCCCTCTCCGAAAAATTGGTCAAAGAGTCGGGCAGGATAGGTGGAGCCCAGGGCACGTCTAAACCAGGGGTGCTGGATGGCAATATCCATAGTGACCGGAAACTGTTTTGCCTTGGTTTGGCAAATTCAGCCGCAGAACTCAAAGTCCAGAAATGAAAATACAACTCGGACGATAAAAAAAGAATGTTTCCCCAGTTGCTTCATCCCCTGATTCACAGCTGAAACCTCTTTATATACCTGAGGACCAGAACGACGGGCTTTGACAACAATCCCTCTGGAATGGCATTATCTCATGGTGGGTTGGGCCCTGTCAGCAGAATCAGAGGTGACTGGAGGGGCGGAGGGGGGGGGGTCACTACTACCAGAACCTGGAGCGACCCAATGCCCTGCAAACACACCAGACGTGCGTGGCTGCCAAAACAAACTAGTGGGTGGAAGAACAAAAAGGCCAGGAAGCTAGCCACATATTCACAGAGTTCTTACCCGCGTGGAACAGTCATGCATCGGATCTGTCAGTCAGTGACATAATGCTGCTGGATTCCTCTGCATGCCGAGTTGGACAGAGTAGATTTAGACACAACATTTCTTAGCAACAGCAACTAACAGAGTGCAGCAGAAATCTTTCCTTTACATAGCACACGTTAGAAAATTTGATTTGTTAGGTAAAACCTGCAGAAACTGTTCACTCTTTAACAGCATGACATGTTTGACGGACTACAGAAACTGTGCCACAAACATACAGTTATCTGATTGATTTTAACCTGATGAGGCTGACCCTGTTAGTCCCGCTTTTGAAATCAAGCTGTGCCTGTCGTGACCTTGGAGCAGATGGCTGGCTTGATTGCTCATGTAATTCCCCTGTCTAGCTCTGCCCTGTTTTCTCATTACTGCTCATCTGATCCACCTGTTCCAGCTCCTATTTATGCTGCCTGTTTTCAGCCATCAGTGCCAGATTATTCTTAAAACCTTTGGTTTGAGAGTTCTTGTAGTGGGAACACAGGGTGGTGGTGTATGGGAAGGATGGGGTGTTGTACTTCATATGGGGCCCACGCAGATAATGTTGCTTACGGGCTTATTGTTGTGTCGTTACGCCATTGATAACTATAGAGATAGAATGAAGCAGAATGATGAAAAAGGGGTCCCTATGTCCTCCAGCAGTCTAAAGAGCTGATTATCCTCCCGCAGCAGTGTGTCGCAGTGAGCTTGACGCAGACATTTTTGATTTATGCTCAATTTTGAAGCGTAGTCTGCGCTACACACTGTGGGTCTAAATACGGCCGAGGCGTTGAGGAAGTGGGGACGAGTTTGTCCCACAACGGAGGGACATGAGAGACCAAAAGAGCAGGGACCCAGGTGCAAAAAGGGTCCCGGCGTTCTTGCACACCTCGCTCCTCTAGATGGTCCAACTTCACGAGTTTTTTTCCGCAATTTTTCAAGTTTCGAAGTATAAATTAGCCGTAAGCCTATAGCAGCATAACTATTGAGATAGCTAAAGATAACCTGAGCCAATCTAATTAAAACTTTTAATCATTAAAAATAAATTGTATTCTAAATATAGGAGAAAGCAAATGAAGGGAAATTAGGAGAAATATGATTAATCTTCATCACAACTCACATTTATAAAGCTCCATATCCGCAAATAGCAATATTGTGGCGATATTTAGCCTCCATGCACTATGTTTACTTTGTTGTAAATGTAAACTAAAGAAAACATGTAGCTCAAACCAACCATCAGACTGAGTGTGCTTGGCCGTGGGGGTCATGAGTCAACTCGGTTTTTTCAGCCATAGGACTGTTTCGCTTTCAGTCTCCCAACAACATCCTTGTTTTACAAAACAATTTTAGGATCCTTTATTCAGCTGACAACAGGAAGGTTGTCAATCTGAGGGTGGTATTGCTTAATGTCTAATGAATTTGATCCCCCCCATGCCCTTAGGTGTTGCCTGTTAGAAGTAAGATGTTATCTGGGATTTTCCTGAGCCCCTTGTGTCACCTCCACTGGTTTCCCGTTGTATTCATTAGAGTAATCCTGTTGGGCTTTGGCTAACCAACACATGGGCTTAGTGGCACCATGCAGCCACAGGCCAAAAGCAACCGGGCCGGGCTGTTTCAGAGCCAGCTTGGGCAGTCTGTTTGGGTTCATGGCTTTTAGCAGCTAAAGACTGGGTGTGAATGCAGTTAGACTGACTGCAGTTTTGCCTTGTCAGCGTTCTTCCTTTTTATCAAAGGGTCGGACAATGGCTGTGTGCTCTGTCCTGCTCCCGCTCTGAATGGGCCAATAGAGCCAACAATGGAGACCTGGCAGAATGGCATTCCTGCTATTCAAGGATTTTTGGGAGCTTCATTGAGACAAATATGGAAGAAGACGAGATGTGGGTAGGATGCCATAGAACACCACATCAGGTCCAGATTGTTTGTTCTCTTGCTTTAAGAAAGCACCCAGTTTCTTACATTCCACACCCATCAATGAGCCACTCTGTTATTTTAGGTTGCCCCCCCCCCCAAGCAGCAGACATCATTTAGATGCTTTTTAGTCTAAATCTGGTCGGTCCATCATAGTCTTGATTTAGTCCACAAATAGTTCTTGAAAACTGGGCTGTGTTGGTCAGTCTGATGTTGTTCCACTTTGGTCCAATAAAAGACATTTTAAACTGGGTTTGTAACATCTTTCCAACGATCTTAAAGGTACGGCTTTTCACTTCTCCCCTTTCAACCAAATCTAGACGTCGTTTGGACGTAAATCATGCCGCCTTTTCAACTAGTTTTTGCCGAAGGGTTCTCTCTGGAATAATATGGTAAACCAGCTCATGTCTGAAACATCTTGGTTCATGGAGTGAGAAGATGCCAGGCTAGGGTTACCAGTGCTTTAGGCCAGATATTCTGGACTTTCATTGCATGTCAAGCTTTTGGTGCAGGATCCAGCCGGATGCGTATTTGTCCTCTGTTATAAGGCACAAGGCCAGGATAGAGATTTTTTTTGTGGAGAATAAAGTCGCAACATCCGTCCATCCATTATCTGGCACACTTGTCCCGAGTGGGGTCACGAGGGGTGCTGGTGCCTATCTCCAGGAGTCAATGGGCGAGAGGCGGGGTCCACCCTGGACAGGTCGCCAGTCCATCGCAGGGCAACAAAGAGACAAACAACCATTCGCACCTAAGAAGAATTTAGAGAAGCCAGATAACTTAACAGTCTTTATTTTGGACTGTGGGAGGAAGCCGGAGTACCCGGAGAGAACCCACGCCTACTCAGGGAGAACATGCAGACCCCGGGCCTGGAATCGAACCCAGCACCTTGCTGCAAGGGTGCAGTGCTACCCACTGCTCCACTGAACAGCCCGAGTCATAACATTACTAGAATAAAGTAATATTTCGAGAATAAAGTCCTAACATTACGAGAATTAAGTGATAATATTACGAGAATTAAGTTGTAATATTACAAAACTAAAGTTGCATTTTTATGAGAATAAAGGTCGGTCCTTGGTTGGGCCTTGGTCGGTCCTTGGCTGGTCCTTGTCTGGTCCTTGGTCGGTCCTTGGCTGGTCCCCTACAATTCCTTTTTAAACATCTAAAATATTCTTTCTCTCGTGATTTGTGGACATTAAGATCTAAAGAGCAGCGCCATCTTCTGGTCAGACCCTGTAAATCAGTGAAAGGGGGGAGTCAGAGTTTAAAAATACTCAGGAGAGTGGCTGGAAGTTGGAGGGGATGTCGCTGCCATTAAGCTGCGAATGGCCATTTTGAATGGCTGTTACTGTATCAGTTATTATCACTCCAATATTAAACTTCTAGAAGCCATTTTGAAATGTGAACATTGTGGACTGGGCAGGAGGCTGGAGAGTTTGGTTCACCACAGGATCCAAATATCATCCAAATATCGCCTAGACATCACATTGGCCATGGTTCAGAGGCCTCAAGCTGCTCTGGAACAGTTGAACTCCCAACAGGGAGTCTCTCACTGCATTGCAGTAACCAAAATCCGACACAAGATGGTGCTATCAGCATTTAGAATCATTTCAATGTTACATGTAGGAATACAATGGGTCATTTATGTGTTTATGGATATTATTATGGCTTGTTTTGCTTCTTTTGCTCACATTATTTTATAATCTGGTCAAGAAAACCTGATTATTGTTAGTAGAGGAGGTTTGATGAAGGAGGAACTCTGGTTCTGTATGTTTATTCTCTGTTTACAGCATAATCCCAACATGTTTATGGTTTCTAACTCGTCCTTTGTTACTGAGTTTGGGAAGCTGGTTCCTCATTATGCAAAACACCGTCAACTTTCTCTGCTACAGCCGCCTTTGGGAGATTAAAACCCGACGCATGGAGCCCCGGCTCTGCCCGAATTCTGCCCCGAACGCAGAAAAAGCCTCCCTATCTGATCCAGACTGGGATTGATCTTTTTCTGAGCAGAATTACATAAGATCTGAGAGATTATTAATGCAAGTAAAAACATTGGCCTCTTATCTAATCTATAGTCCGCTGGTGAGTGGTGATCAGGCTTATATAACGCGTGACTAATCATTTGTTATATCAAAGCTTCAAAAATAAAAGAGATAACAGAGAAATAAAAAGCTGGGGCATGTTTGGATTTATTGTTATTTGACACGACAGATCTAAAGAGTTTACACAGGGAGAAGAATAAGAGAAAGATCTACATTCACTGTAAAAACAATCGAGAAATGAGCAAAATGGGTCATTTATCAGATGAGATTTTTACTCCTAAAATAAGATAACTGGATTAAATGCACTCGAAATAAGACAATGCAATCGATTTTCTTATTTTAAATGTTCTGATTCCATCATCAGTTCAAGAAAAATGCACTTAATTTGAGAAGAAATGACTTTAAATTTCTATTTTTTGCAGTGTACAGGTGTGTTTGCCCTTAATTTGAGGAGGTAAATAAGATGATCTGATGATGGAATGAGTATATTTACTCTTACAATTAGATAATTACATCATATTCACTTAAAATAAGACAATCCAATTGTTCTTTTTTTATTTTAAATGTAAATTGTCTCACCTACCTCCTCAATTCAGGAAAAAATACTAATTTAAATTTTTTGCAATATCTTATATATCTACTCAAATTGAGGTTAAATACTCTTTTAATTGTTTAAATTATAACTAATTTGTAGATTGCTTTTGCAGTGTAATGTAATTTAAATAAACCACCAGTTGTATGAAGACAGACAAGATTATTTTATATTTAAAGTTAAACTTGCTTTGAGCAGAATGTCTAATTATCCCATTTGAAGCGCAGACTTACTTCATCAGCAGATCATCTTATTTACCTGCTCAGATTAATACAGAATAATTAATACTTAATTAAACCTAAATAAGTGCATTATTCCTGAAATGAGGGTTTTTACTTTAAAATGAGATAATATTCACTTGAAATAAGACGATGCGTTTTTTTTTTTTTTTTTTTTTTTGTTTGTTTTTTTTTTTATGTAAATTGTTTCCTCAATTGGAGAAAATGTGACTCCTTTAGATTTACATTTTTTGCAGTGCACAGGTGTATTTGCCCTTAATTTGAGCAGGTAAATAAGATAATCTGCTATTGCAGTATGTCTGCGCATAGAATGGGATACTTAAACATTATGCACTTGAATTATGGTGAAATAATTATTTTTTTATTTTAAATGTAAAAATATTTTTTTCCTTTCACTGGCAAAATTTCCTATTAAGGTCAAAGTTAAGGAAAAAGTCTTGGAAAAAAATGTAGTAGAGAAAGAACAGGAGTTGGGAGTTTTTTTGTCTTAAAATAAGAATATTCAACCTTAATATGAGTAGTAAAATAAGATTATCTGTCAATGGAATCAGTATTTACCCTATTAAGAGATTGCTGTTGTTTTTTTCTTATTTTAATTCTAGATTGTTTAATTCAAGAACAAAATGCACTTATTTTAAGAAAAAGGGACTTAGATTTCCTTCTTTTTTTGCAGTGTAGGTTCTAACAAGTAATAAAGTATCTCTAAAATGCTTAGATAGCATCAGAAATGGAGCATTGCATTACTTTCCTATAACTTTACATGTGAGGAGAATCATTTCAGATTGTCTCATCAACATAGAGTCATCTAGCTACAGAAATAAAATGAATTGAATAAATCAATAATAAAATAGGATCCTTTATATTTTTTCTATAATCCGGTCTAATTAAGGTCAGGAACTATAATTTCCTCATGATGGTAATCTATGGGGATTACTGTGGGGTGTTACTGCTCCTGTCCAGACTCAAAGTCAGAGTTGATGGCGGCATAACGATGGGGAAAGTTATCTGAAGGAAGGCTTTAATCATTTTTTGTTCCAGTTTTTGTGAAGCCAAATGCTGGATGTGTCATCTGTAGGTGTCTAAGTGACTTCTACCATTCCCCGTCCCACGGGAATGCCTGGAGCTACAGAGGAACAGGCCAATTATCCAACAGCACTTTGATATCTACTCATACCCCGGTGCCCAAGCAACTTTCAGGACCAGAAAGGACTAATTAAAATATTGGTCATCTAAGGGTGACTGGGAGGCCTTCTGCTCATAAATCACCTTGATGTGCAGACTGAGTAAAGGAAAAACGTGTTCTTAGAGGTGAAGCTGTTCCTAAAAACTGGACTTTAAACGTTAAAAGAAGTAAAAATAGAGGAAAAGACTGTTGATGTATGACGCCAAACAGTCCTTGTAGCTCCAATTCCCAACACATCATCTCAGGTCACTTTCCAGTTCACCAGATCATCCAGTCAGATTGATTCAAAGTTTTCTATCTAAGGAAAACCAGCTGATTGCATCGACTCATTGACTCTTCAGCAATCCCTCACACTAAGCATGCTTGTAGCGACAGTGGAGAGGAAAAACTCCCTTTGAACAGGAAGAAACCTCCAGCAGAACCAGGCTCAGTGTGAGCGGCCATCTGCTGAGGCCCACTGGGGTTCAAGGAGACAGAAGCAGACATAGAAAAAGAACCATAGATACAAAAGGCAACTGTCAACCAGCTCCACAGGCGGCCCCGTCCAGGAAACACACAGCCAGGCAGACGAGCTTATTTCCTGGCCTGAAACATCAAATACAGACATGTTGCAAAAACAATCTAGAAATAAGTAAAAAAGTCTTCAATGAAATGTATTTGCCTTTAATTTGAGCAGGGAAATGAGATGATTTGCCAATGGAATGGGTATTTTTCCTCTTAAAATAAGATGATTAGATAAAATGCTCATGCAATAAGACAATGCAATTGTTTCTTCTTATTTTAAGTGTAATTATCTTGTTCCATTGGCAAAGACTCTCACTTAACACCTCCATTTATAAAAAAAAAAATTAAGACTATTTAGATTTCAATTTTTTGCAGTAGAAAAGGAAAGGTAGATCATTTGAAAAAGAACAATTATTTTAGTTTGGTTTTAATTTATGGTAAAGCAATTCCAACTCTGCCTGTTTTGAACTCCTCTTATTCATTTAGAAAGAGGTTGCAGTGAGTCAGAGACGAGCGTATTAAAAGGAAAATATAAATGGATATCATCTGCATGATGAATCAAAACTGAACTGTTCAGGTGATGAAGTGTTAGATGCATCTCTAATCCAGCACCCCATACCTTAGAGACTACAATCCAGCGGCTAGTGGTGTTTTCTCCAGGGGGCGCTATAAATTCAAAATAGACGTATACCAAAAACCAATCAGACGTATCCTAAGTTATTGCACTAGTATATTTATATGAATGCCAATAACAAAAAACATTATAAAAACACTTTATAAAAACACAACATTATTTCATGTACAGGTTTACTTTTTGTACATAAATCTTGTCCTTCTGAGGCTGTGAAGGTAAATCTGTGTTTTGATTGGTCCATTATGATGTGACAAACCTAACAAAAATAATGTACCAGTTTAATAATAGAGAAGCTATTAGTCAGCTTTGGATTTTTTAGTGAATAAAAACTATTTATTTTCTGTGAATGTGTTTATTTAAGAGCAACTATGCAGATAAACAAACATCTAGAAAAAATCGACTATATTCTATTATTTTCCATGTGAATCCCAGATTATTCATCCTTCTTTGCCTTTTCTAAAAAAGTTCTTTAAATCAGTCCTAACTGTCTTTATCCACGCTGGATCAGTTCCTGACCTTTGGAAAAGGAGGCAGGGAAAGCAGGAGAAAGCCTTAGCCTCGCTGCACGCAGTTAGCCTCACCTCACGCAGTTAGCCTCGCTGCACGCAGTTAGCCTCGCTGCACGCAGTTAGCCTTGCCTCACGCAGTTAGCCTCTCTGCACGCAGTTAGCCTCGCTGCACGCAGTTAGTCTCACCTCACGCAGTTAGCCTCTCTGCACGCAGTTAGCCTCTCTGCACGCAGTTAGCCTCGCTGCACGCAGTTAGCCTCACCTCACGCAGTTAGCCTCTCTGCACGCAGTTAGCCTCGCTGCACGCAGTTA